>NC_132900.1:7524323-7824323 GCF_030463535.1 Salminus brasiliensis
CTGTAATGTTATAGTAAATATATTACTGACTGCTGTAGCTGTAGTGTAGGATGTAGTACACACTCCAACAGATAGTGACTACAACCCGTTGCTGCAAAGGCATACACTCACTAAGATACAGTGAGATACGAAAGCAGCATATTCAAGACACCATAAAATGGTCATTAAACAACATCAGCCCCAGAACACAACGGCACCACCACCACTACACCCTACAATTTTACTTTGGCAATGGAAAAGAGGTACAAGATATGCATACTGAGGACATCACCGCCTGTTTCACATACTGACCCTAATGGCCTGATACTGGAACTGGATTGGTTTTACTGATGTTACTAGTGTACCTGCAGTGACTGGCTGAGGCATCTGTGGAAATACAGACATTAGTTTAGATTTGATATCAGCAGAGTCTCAATATTAAATGACTCAGATATTGAATCACTCAGAAATACACCTGATCCGGACTTCCCAGGTTGACCCTTTCACATTCAGAACTCAGAAGTACGTAACTGGTTGAGCGTTACCGCCATTGATTAGGCTCTGCGTCGATTTTCACAGCCCTTAAACATCATGCCAGGTTTCGTTAAACAGGCTGTGATGTCCTGAGCTTAAACATCTACCTCTTTTGAAGACATGCTGCCATGACCTTTTTCTTGCACAGAAACGGGACTCTCACTCAACTGTAAAAACAAGCACATCCTCACTAGCAGCGGTGCTGTGCCGTGTTTTCTGCACAGTAGCAGCCTTGAACAACTCTTTTTCTGCTTCTCTTAAAGTGTATCAGCCTCTTACCCGTGAGTTGTGCTGGGTCTCCTGCTGCCAAGTTGTGCACCAGTCTTGCTAGGTTTTTGACTCTAAATTCCTGCCTAAAATGTAAAAAGGTGGGCTGCCGAGTGGCACTGCCAGATGACTAGCTTAGCAGAATTGACTTTGCTGTCTCTGGGTGGGTAGGAGGCCGCCTCTCCCTCCATCCCTCCATCCTTCCAACCCTCCATCCCCTCTCTCCATCCCTCCCTCCATCCCTCCTCTCTCTCTCTTTCTCTCTCTCTCTCTGTCTTTTTCTCTCTCTCCTTCAAACCAATGTGAGCTTTGGTTAGCTGACGTAACAGAATTGGCACTTAGTAATCTCCTCCAAGCGTGTTGAGCCGTCCAGGGATGTTACTTACTCACAGTTTGAGAAGAAGCAGTTAGATGGCTTCTTCATGTGAGGAAGGTGGAAGCACATGCTAGTCTACAACCTCCCAGCACTGGTAGCATTGTGGGATAGGTGCAGTCCTAGCTAGTGGTTGGGTGCTGTAAATGGTTAAATTGGGGAGAAAATTAGGAGGAATTTTAAAAAAGGGGTGCAAATTGGTGGGAAAGGAGTACTACTATAGTCCCAGGTCTGCAGTATCTGGAAGTGTTGAGGACTCCAATGGGACCTGTGGGAACTTTTAGTGTGAAAACTGTGTGATTGTGGGTTGTTGATCAAGGTCAATGTTGAAGTCATACACACATACAGCCTCTCTGTATCTCTCGCAGTTGTTCAGTACCAGACAGGAGTAAAGTTGAGCCAAAGGAGATTTGTGTGCCCCTTTGGGCAGCTCTGGATTTAAGCTGGATGTGAGCTGGGGAGCAGTTCTGCTTGGTTAAACAGTGGCACAGTTTTTTCTCTTGAGAGGGATGGTCTGTGGTACAGTGTCTTTCATATATATATATATATATATATATATATATATATATATATATATATACACACACACAGCAACAATTCTCTCTGTTTGACAGATAGAGCATTACAGTCATTCCCCCTGTAATTCAGTGATTCCTCCTATATTCCAGTATTTCTCACTGTAATGCAATGATTCCCCTTTGTACTACGATGGCTCCCTCTGCGCTGTAGTGCCTCAGGGTGAACTACAGTGATTCTAGCTGTACTAAAGACAAAACACAGAATTACTACAGTATTTTGTCTCTGTACTACAGTGATTCTCACTGTACTTCAATGATTCCTGCTGTACAGCAGTGATTCCCTCTGTACTACACTAATCCTCTCTGTACTAAAATGATTCCTGCTGTATTACAGTTATGCTCGCTGCACTGCAAAAATCACTCTGAACTACAGTGATGGTCACTGTTTCACAACAATTCTCTCTGTACTACAGTTATTCTGTAATAAAGGTAAATTTAGTGATTTCAAAAAGGGGAAAATTGTGGTTCACAACCCGAACAACATCACAAGACAACATAATCTGAGGTGCAACATTTTATACAGTACAGTGGGGCTGGGCAACATATTATGTCATGATCATATCAGGTTATTAAACAAATGTTAAAAAAAATCTACTTATGTTATTTTATTTTATTTTATTTTTTATGAACTACGTTTGTTTTTACGTTCACTCCAATTTGTTTTGTGCTGTATGGAGCTTCTTTCAAAATTGGAAAAAAAAATTTCCCATATCAGAGTGGCTGAAAATGGGTTTTAAAGTAATGTTAATATTTTTATTATTCAACCATATAAAAGTACAGAAGCCATGTTTTTTAAAGCTCTACCCATAACCTAACATGCTAGCCGCAAGTTTACTCCCTAGTCACCCGCTGACATACTAGCCACAATACAACAATATCTTCATATTGCTGAGCGCTTGGTTCTGTAGCACTGTGGTTCTGCAGGCACCGGACTGGAACAGCAGCAGCACTTTTCAGATGGTGCAGGACTGCTGGGTTTGGAGTTGGTCATTCTGCTGCGTGTTTCATGTTCTTGTCCACACTCAGTCTGTGTGCTAGCTGTGATCTGTGAACATCTACTCAGTGTTTTTCTTTGCACAGTGGTAGTTTGACCCAGGAAGTAAGTGTGTGTGTGTGTGTGTGTGTGTGTGTGTGCTCCCTGGGTGGCATGTCGCACGCTCTCTCTCTCTCTCTCTCTCTCTCTCAGAAGTTTGTAAGGCGGCAGCTCCATTTTCTCCGGCACCTGAACCCTACTGCACTTCACAAAATGAAGGCCATGTGTCACAAACCGGTTCCAGCCGGCTGGTTGCCATGGTTTCCACTTTGGAAGGAACACCGAGGGGAGGGAGGAGAGGGTGGGGAGGGTCACATGACTCAGAGAGCAAAAAAACGCCATGGGTCACGTGACTTGTTTAGTAGAGTGATTAATGTACAGGAAGTGGGTGACTGTAGGACGAGGAGCATCTCAGCGGCAAGGAGCTAGAGTGATGCTTGTAGCACCGCAGGCCCAGTCCCTCACCTCCCCAAACCAAGCCCTGGCTACTTTTTATGTGGAAAAAAAACTTCATTTAAAGTTTATCCAGATCCATAAAGTCAAACAAGGCCAGAAGTGGCTAGGTCACACCTCGACAGAAAGGCACGGTTCTCCAGCTTACAGCTAGAACGCCTGCGGTCTACACAGGAAATGTGACCACGCTCAGTACATTCAGACTGGGTCTTTGTCTTAGTTGCCTTTTAAGGTTTGAGCTGGCTGTGGTTTTTGCGTCTGCGTGCACCCCATGGCCTACGCTTATGTTCAGTCTGAGTTCCAGTTCATAGAAACCCACCCATCTTCTGCTTGTCTTGTCTTCCAGAGCCACAGGATGGTTCCTCTAGCCATGTCATTTAAATGATTGTGATACGACCAAGATATTGCTTGTTTTTAAAGCCCCATAATGAGCCAGAAAGGCCTTGGAGTTGAACCAGGGTTTAGGATACGATTACATTTTTGGACTGTATATATCTTAGATATGGTCTCCGTCACCAGGGCTTTGTGCTTTGGTGGAACTAAAGGAATCAATATGATAAGTCCGGGTTTTGGTTTTGCTGTAATCTACACAATAGACAAAGTCTGTTCATTCGAATGACATTGTGTTCAGTATGAAGTTATATACTATGGAGTAGAGATGGGCAATATAGCGATATTTTATCGTATTGTGATAAATGTTGTTATCATTATAACAATATGCTTTTCTAAGCATAATGAGGATCCTGTTAGTGCTTAATAAACACTGATCAGCTGCAAGTTTCATTACAGTGTAATTAGACTGGTTTAATTAGATAAAGAATAAAAATCACTGTGTTCAGTACAGGAGAGGATCTGAAGTAGTTTATAAGAATCTGTCGCTACTGATGTTTTTAGTTTGTGATCACATGTATGTATGTAATAAATATTATGTTTAGCGAAAAAAGTCTTTAAATATCATGATATTGTATTTTTACCATATCGCCCAGCCCTACCATGAAGTTATGGACTGTTTTGTAGCTAATAGGTCAATTATTTCACCAAAAATGTGAACTTTCACACACAGGAAATCGGGAACACATTAAATTAACATGCTGAATTTGACAAAAACTGGGATTGTGAGCTCCTTTCTTTGAGTGATTCTGAACCCACTGTAACGCTCATCTGGCAGCATTGGCTACAAAGCATTGTATTTGTGGGCGGAGCTTGGATATTGTGTAAATATTGGCTGCAGCCAAGGGTCTTACAGAGGACCCACCATACCCTAGGCAGCAGCCAATATTTACACAATATCCAAGCTCCGCCCACAAACACAATGCTTCATAGTAGCCTATAGGTCACACAAATGCAAAAGTCTTACCAGGCTCTGTGGTGACGTCACCAGAAAGGCCCCGCCTCCCTCAACTGTGGCGCGAAAGTCATGTGCTTTTTCATTTCTTCACTAAATTGAATTAGAAAATGTTTTATAAATGTATTATAAAAACAAACATTTTTTACCCACCATTTTCGTGGTGCTGTATGTGCGCAGAGAACTGTGGGTAACTGAGGTCCGGGAAGGTTACATCAGCTGTGTCCTCTAATTCAACCCGAGCGTAGGCTGCATTTCTGGGCTGTGTACGTAGGGGTCTTCACTTTGTAACAGCCGTCTATGACGTAGAGGTCAAGAAAGGCGGCCCACCTCAGCTGCAGCCTAGACTTTTGAACGCAGCTGTAGTGTAGCTATTGTCAATTTCAATACCAATCTCCAGTGCAGTATCACTACTGCTCAATACCAAAACGTACTGCAGCATCACATTACCAACCACATTCATGGTGTGAACACCAAGTTTATATTTGATTGAATGCTGACAAATATTCCCTTTTGAAATGTTTGAATCATTTAATGTTATTATTATTGAATTACAAGTGATTTTTGCTACTTCTTTAAATGAAGATTTTCGGAGTATCGACCGTTAGAGTATTGGGTTGTTTGTCAACCTGGCAACCTGATGCATTGGGGAACCCTTGTTGCAACGTGATGTAGCAACGTTAAAGATCAGCCTGTGTTCGTTTGACCTCAGTTACTTTGCAATATCAGATCATGTGAATGAGCTGATTTATTAAACGCTCTCAGAAACTCAACCGAAAGTCCATGCCGTTGGTCAGGACGCTCAGTGTTGCAAAAGCCAACATTGCAGGAACAATAACAAACCCCATATGTAGTGGCGTACTTCATATGGATTTCTAAGCAACCAGGCTGCAGTAGGCAATGTTCACTAACTAGGGTTCAAGCAGGGTCCATCATCCATATTTGCTCAACCTCCTGCTCTGACCTGTACTGAGATAGCTCCAATATCCTGGACTCCATATCTACAACTCCACGTATTCATCAGTGTATACATGATGTATCGTCACTGTTGCGCAAAAACTCTCATATCTCCTAAATGTCAGCTTTACAGGAGTGAAGAAAAAACAACCTAACATTTCTATTGGTCCATTCAAGGAACAACTGCCAAATTCACAAAACGTCAATAAGGGAGAAATGGCAATACGACGTTATTGGGCAACAGCGAGAACGGTACTGCTGCCACATTAAAAGCTGTGCAGCTCCCTAGTTTTTTTCATAGCTGGCCTTTCTAATGTGTTTTACTGGTTTCCTTACTAATAGATAGGTCCAGAATTTATTTTACTATATTAATTAATAGTAAAAGAGCTCCCACCTCTTTCACTATATCATACAAAGTTTTAGTACATCTACAGTCCATACATGGCTTTGTATAGCTTATAAAACCATCAGTGTTCATCCACAGAACGTCAGGCTGCGTTCATGTGTTCTGTGTTCTTTGAGGTTTTAATGCTGCCCTATTAATAGGCCTTTGCACATGTCCTCAGTTTTCACGCACACATGCACACTGAGATAAGACCACAGAAGACTGTACGCAGACTGAGCCGGGCTGATACTGGGACACTGATAAGGAGACCACTAAACTCAATCAACTCTACTCTTCTCAGCCCTTATGTAATAATCACCATTATATTTTAACAGTCTATTAATTTAATGTTTTAATTTTCTCAGTTAAAACTTGATATTTTCAGAACGATCCACAAGATATTTACAGTGGCCTGCTGTCAGACCTGCACTCGTGAGCATTTCAAGGTTATTTACATGAATATGAAAGCACCTTAAAGTCTAGTATGGTGGTAGTAATCGCTTCTTAAAACTTTTCTTTTGGTCCACAAGCTCCTGTAAGTCCTTTCTGCCGTGTGTTTATGGAGATGAGCTGTTTGAATGAATGTGCATTTGTCTCCCTCTAGTGGAGAGGATAAACTTAGAGGCTGGAGTTCAGGTGGCTTCTGCTTGTGGTAGGAAGCCAGTCCACCCCTCTGATAAGTGGAGCCAGGAATGAGAGATAACAGAGTTAGAAGTGGGAGGCAGGGTGGGAGAGGGGGTTGCGAAACTTGGTAGTGATGGCATTTATGGGTTGTTAGATTGGGAGGAGGGGCTTCAGGCATCTTCCTCCTCCTAAAATTGTTTCTTCATAGCACCACTAAGATACAATGGAGGCTCACTTTCGAGCGTTGTTGGAGTCCAGGATTCAATTCATGGTGCTAATGGCCCATGAAAGATTTACCCCATCGGTTAACCCTGTGATCACTGATACATTGATAAAACAGTTTAAACCAGTAACACATTTTTGACATTTTCCAGTTTGTGCCTTAACTTAAGGCCTTAACAGACTAGATTCCACATGATTCGTCTAAAAACAGATTCTTATTGTTTTTTAACACATTATTGTTTATAAAATGCGGATTAGGAGATTCACTTATTATCACAATAACAGATTTGACCAATAATTCATATACTGTTGATTTATCGTCAACAGTTTTTACAAAATAATGAGATTCAAATTTTTCCATATGTGGCTCCCAGTGGTCCAGTAGACTAAGATCCCGGCCACTGTGATCTGAGTGTCGCTGGTTTAAATCCCAGGTCATGCAGCAGAGAGTCAGAGAGAGCACAATTGGCCTTGCTTTCTCAGAGGTGGGTTGATGGCACTTTCTCCCCACATCACTCCTAGTGTGTTCAGCTCAGGCCTCTGTTTATATATATATATATATATATATATATATATATATATATATATATGTATATGTATATGTGTGTGTATATGTACCCCCAATTCTAGAATGGCCCTTACATAATAATAATAATATAAGTTATATATAACTTGCGCTTGTTCATTAGGAAAGCTCCACAGTAGTGGCATGATTATGAGTGAACTGGGTCTGGGAAAAAAGCCTATTTGAGTGAAAATGTGAAGCCCTCTCATGCCTTTCGTGCCTCTCCTGCTTTCTGTTCTCTTGCAGTGATGTTAAGAAGGAGAAGCGGCCTCCGTCGCCAGACGATGTCATCGTTCTGTCCGATAATGAGCCGTCCAGTCCACAGATGAACGGCGTGAGCCACTTCAAAGAGCTGGACACCGATCTGCTCATGGTTAGAACTGTGCTGGCTGACAACGGCCTGTATTGTACATCATTACACTCGTACAGGTTTCATTAGATCAGCTGATATTCATACATTTTAATATATGGTAATGGATATAGTGTCTTGAGCAAAACTCAGAAACCACCCCTTAATCATTTAAATTTCTAGTCAAACCGCTGTTACGTAGAAGTTGTTCACATTTCAGGACATACACTATATAGACATTAGTATTGGGACACCTCCTCATTCATTGTTTCTTCTGAAAATCAAGGGTGCTAAAAATATTTTGTTTGAGTAACTGTCACTGCTGTACAGGGAAGGTTTTCCACCAGCTTTTGGAGCATTGCTGTGAGGATTTGATTGCATTCAGCGACAAAAGGGTTGGTGAGGTCAGGATTTTGAATGATCACCTCCTCACCTCATTCGCAACTTCCCAACTCATCCCAAAAGTATTGGATGGAGCGCCATCCATCATTCCAGAGAACACCGCTCCACTGCTCAACAGCACAATGCTGGGGTTCGATAAGTAGACTCTGATGATAATAACTCATAATGATGATTAGAGCCCTTGGGCAAGACTCCTTACGCTATGTTGGGCCACCACTGTAATACAAGGTTGTAATACAAACATTGTAAGTTGCCCTGGATAAGAGCGTTAGCTAAATGCCATGTAATGTAAAAGTAAATAATGAAACATTTGATGATAGATTTATCATGTTTTATTTTTAGTTTTCTGCTGAAAAGTGAATGACTTGAAGTTAATGGGTGTTTAGACTGGAAGTGAAATGAAAGAAAGGTGGTCTCTGAATTTTGTTCAGCACTGTATAGAAAGCTAACGGTGCCATTTCTGTTACAGTAATGAAGGTTCCTTAGGAGAAAGCAATTCATAAAGCTGTGTGTGAAGCATTTGCTGGCCTGGTCCTAGATTGTGAGTGTGCGTGTTTGTTGTATCTCTGTGTGTAGAAGAGCAGTCCTGAAGAGAGGGAGAACATCATTAAGCAGCTGAAAGAGGAGCTGAGGCTGGAGGAGGCTAAACTGGTACTGCTGAAGAAACTCAGACAGAGCCAAATACACAAAGAGAGCAGCGTGCAGAAGGTACACCCCCCCCCCCCCCCCCCCCCCCCCCACACACACACACACACACACACACCGACCCGCAACACTGAATACCTACTCACAACTCCACAAACTTTTTCCCTTTTCCTCCCAATTTGGTACTGCCAATTAACCCACCCGTTCGTTGCTCCCCCTAACACTTGCAAACACCTCCGTTATATGCAAAACCAACCACTGCCAACTGTAGTTACACATGAATTATCATGTAATAACAATGTAACTACTGGTGAAGTGTAACTGTTAGGAAAAATCCTGGGGAAAGTCTGCTCTGCTTGAGACACGCTTGGTCTAAGAGAATGGAGCAGGTCTATCAAATGAGTATACAAGCCTCACTCAGCCTCTAGTGTCTACTCCGCAGACTCTGGTTGCAAAATTGATAACATGGCAGACAGCTATGGCTTAATTTCTAAAGAACGTAAAGGATCGGAACCACAGTGTTCATGTATTCTACAGTCATTGCACCAGTGCATCTCGATTGCTGTAATAGGAACAGCAGCGAGTTTTATAAACACAGATACTTGCGTCTTATTGCAAACTAACGACTTAATATTAAGTGGGACTTATAATAGCTATAGCTTATGAACATAAATGTGGTATTGCAGTGAGAAATCAGACTTTACCATTTAAACAAAAGAGCGTTATATATAACTACAGCATGCTTTCATCATTGGTGGCAATAACTGACTTCTATGGGCTTCTCCTGTGTTTGTTTGAGGTGCATTATTCATCCGCTCAGTCACACTAGTAGTGCTGCACTTTTATTTATTTTTCCTCTCTGTCTTTCTCTGTCTATCTCTCTCTCTTCACAGCCTTTGGGCTCTGGCTCTGTGGCCACACCTCCTCCTCTGGTGAGAGGCTCAGTGTCCAGCAAAGCAGCACAACCTGTGAGTGCCAATACTGCATGTCACTATATTTTTGTTCCCCTCATACTTTAGATCTGCCCTCATTCTGTCCTAATCTTTAAACGACGACGCACCTTATCACACCGCATTACTACACACAGCACTCACATCTAATACACAACAGTACAGCTTGCTATATACTGGAGGAGGGCATTGTAATCAGACCTAAGGATCTCAGGAACCTAAGGAAATCTAGAAAGCTAAGGAACCCCTTACTTTCTGAGTTTGTTCTGCTATGCTGAAATCATGTCCGACAAACCTGACATGCTTGTTTTGACTGGACTATTTTGTCTTGTTTGTGTATATCATGATATTTATGTGATGGGGAGTCATTTGATTTCATTGCCTGTTCCATCCTGTCCGCAGCAGGTTGTGTCCGGCCGGAGCTCAGGTACGGTCATCCCACCCCCTCTGGTGCGCGGAGGCCAGGTGTCCAAACATGGCTCTCAGAACTCCCAGATCATCATGCCCCCACTGGTCAGAGGAGCACAGGTGAGTTCACTGTAGCTTCTCTTACAGGAGTTCATAGCAGTTCAAGCTTCTCAGTGGTTTAATGAAGGCATAAAGCCTCGCATCTTTCTGTCTATATGGCCAGTTTTGTTGTTTTTTGGGGGTTAAAAAAAAAGTCATTGTGTGTGTGTGTCTTCTCTTTTATAGCCGATCTCAGTGACACCGCAGCAGATAGCAAGTTTGCGGCAGCAACAGCAGCAGTACTCTGGCTCAGGACCCCCACCCTTGCTGCTGGCCCCCAGGGCCTCTGTGCCGACCGTGCAGGGCCAGAAGCTCATCCAGCCGGGCCTAATCCGCGTCGCCAACACCAACCTGCTCATAAACGTCAGTCAGGTGCTTGTTGTTGGTTTGGTTTGAGGGCTCATCTGCATAATGTTGCTGTCACATGACAACCTTGTATCTCCAAAATGGAAAAAAAACTTCTGAAGTTCTACATATAAAAACAGGCAATTGTCCGGATGCAACATTTCTTTTCTAATGCTTGAATGCTCTCCTTGCTAGCTATTTTACCAGCTGAAAAATAATTGTACAGTCAACTGACAAGCACTTTTATGGCCAGGTGTGCCTGGCTGTTCTAAAGCAAAGCAAATCATCTGTCAAACATGGTGGAGGCACTGTTTTGGCATGAGCATATTGCTGGCCGCCATTGTAACTCAGTCGCTGGTGTTTATTGATAATGTGACTGCTGATAGATAGGATAAATTCTGAAGTGTATTGAGCTATACCTTCTGCTCAGATGTAGACTAATGCTGCAAACTGAAGCCAGTTGAGCATGCTAGCAGCAACTAAAGGCAGCCACAGTAAAGTCCTGCTACAGATTACGTCAGTCACTTCCAGAAATTCTAAATAGTTATTTATTTATTTATTTATTTATTTTTAATGAATTGATCTAGAACTTTTTTTTTTCTCCTCCAGTCCACGGCCACCAACCTCAAGACCAACTCATTGACCTCTCAGAGTGCCGTGGCCAGTGCCAACGAGTCTCCAGCCAGCCGACAGGCCGCAGCCAAGCTAGCGCTGCGTAAGCAGCTAGAGAAAACCCTGCTTGAGATCCCGCCACCCAAACCCCCCGCTCCAGAACTTAACTTCCTGCCCTCTGCCGCCAACAACGAGTTCATCTATCTGGTGGGACTGGAGGAGGTGGTGCAGTGTCTGCTGGACACTCTAGGGAGAGGTACATGACCTTTAACCTTCAACCAAACATTTTCTGTTGTTATTATTACAGAGTAACTCATGGTCTCTCTCCCATGATCTCTCTGGTCGTCTCAGGTAAAATGGGCGGTGCTTTTCCTGCAGCGTTAGCCCCCACAGAACCCTTTACCTGCTCTCAGTGCAAGACCGACTTCACCTGCCGCTGGCGCAAGGAGAAGAGCGGAGCCATCATGTGCGAGCAGTGCATGTCCACCAATCAGAAGAAGGCGCTGAAGGCGGAGCACACCAACCGTCTGAAGGGGGCCTTCGTGAAGGCTCTGCAGCAGGAGCAGGAGATCGAGCAGCGCATCCTGCAGCAAGCCGCCTCACCCATCTCCCACTCCCCATCCTCCTCTTCATCCACCTCTTCATCTTCCGCTCACGTGCTGAAGGCCGAGCAGCAGGTGATCGTGTCTCAGATTAAGCAGCGCTCCTCTTCTTCGCTCCAGACTCAGCAGCACGGCAGATCCACCCAGTCAATCAGCCGCCACCATTCCAGTATCACACAGGTGAGGCCATGTCCAGTAAAACTGCAACTACAAGTGAAACATGAGATGACTCACTGGATGACTGTTTACATGTTCATATATGGACAAAAACATTGGTGTATTAATGAAATATACACACTATGTGGACAAAAGTATTGGGACATCTGATCATTCATTGTTGCTTCTGAAATCAAGGCTATAAAAAAAAAGAGTTTATCCTGCTCTTGTTGGAGTAACTGTCTATACTGTACAGAGAAAGCGTTGCACTAGATTTTGGAGCATTGCTTTGAGGATTTGATTGCACAGGAGCACGCAACAGGCAACAGGAGCGTCGCTGAGGTCAGGATGTTGGATAACCTCACCTCATCCTCAAGTGCTCAGCTCCTCCCAAAAGTACTGGACAGGGCAGTTGCTCCACTGCTTAATGCTGAGGGGCTTTATACCCCTCTAGGCCACACCTGGCATTAGGCATGATGCCAGTAGGTCCTATTCTATTGGCAGTGCTTCTATACAGAAACTAGACAAGCTGTGTGTGAGTATGCATCTGCACATCTGTCTCAGCAATGGGTGCAACGTAAAGTAGCTAAATGCATTTATTAGAACGTGTGTCCACAAACATTTGGACATGCAGCCTATCTAGCTGTGTAACTTGATTGGTGGAGGCTATGAATACAAGGTCTGGAGTAATATAGTAGTATATTAAAGAGCCAGATTCATGAAAAACGGAAGACTTTTACCTGCTGTGTAAACAAAGTCTGGTTCGTTGGTCATTTGACGCTATTTTATTGTTTCTATCGTATCCTCCAGAGTTCTGCTCAGCTGTCCCGCAGCATTCAGCAGTCTGTTGGGGCCCTGCGCGGGGTCCCACACTCCTTTTCTCCGTCCTCTCAGCTCCAGAATGCCGTGGCCGCCGCCGCGCTGGTCAGCAGGCCAGGTAAGCATGCTGTGCGTCAGGGGTCAAAGATCAACACCAACAGCAGCAGCAGTGCCGGCAGCAGGAACCAAAACCCAGCCACCTCCTCCAGCTGGAGGAAGCAGAGCAGCGTGACACCAGGTAGACTCTGAGCCCCGTCATGGGTCCGACCGAAAAAAAAACCCCAAAACAATAAAAGCCCCCCCCTTCTCTCCCTCCTCTTGGGTTACCTTGACTTTCTCCTCCACGGTCTCTGTCCCTCCCTCTGCTTCTGACTCACCCCTGCTCATCACAGATGTGCTTTGTGCGAGAGTTGGGGTTCAGATCCACATGAAGAGGTTCAATTTGAGAGCAAGTAAAGTAACAAATTGACAACGATTGAGCAGACTAATTGGACCCCAACTCTGTCAGTAAAGTAGGTCTGTGCTGTCCTTAAACAATACTTGATCAAAGCACTTGCTGTAATATCGGTAAGTATCAGGATAATCCTTAGTTTTATTGGATTTTTTTCTATTCTCTTCATTCTTCTGGTGTCGGGTGTTTTAAATGTTGGTTTCCCTCCATTCACTTTCAGCCTGTTCACTGAAAATGGATCAGTGTTTAGATTTTGCACATGGGAACTAAGTGTGTACTACTTTACTGCTGTGCTATGTATGGTTGGGTTCATAAGTATTTGCACAGTGAAACAATATGTTTAAATTTTGTGTTCAGCTGCATCAGTATCCTTAACTGTTTAGAAATTACGGATAATTTTATTTAATTGGACTGTTAACTGATACGCAGTTTTATGTCCAGGTGTGGCACATAATCTGTCAAAAATGGTGGAGGCACTGTTTATTGATTATGTGGCCACTAATAGAAATAGCAGGAGAAATGCTGAAGTGTATTGAACTCCAAGTTAACAAACTAAATTTTAATTGGATTTGAATTTAAGCTAAAAGCCTTCACTTCAAATTACAAAAATTGTGTCACTGTCCAAATATTTATGAACCTGTGTGTGTGTTTGCTGCAGTGTTTGGATATACAGGCTTATCGTTGCCTTATTATATTAAAGAGCCCATATAATGAAAAACCACATGCAATTTTGGTCTTATTTGAGGTCAGCAACCAAACCTATGTTTTGTGTGTTTACTGACAAACAACTATTGATTTACATATTTGTGCTGATTTGTATTTACTATACATTTACATAGGGTCGCTGTATTAATGATTAGTCATGGACTAGACTACATTCTGAATAAGGATTCTCCATTGAAAGAAAGATATAGTATTTAATCCCTGTCGCATAAAAACACACTACATGAGTGCAATCAAATCCTTACAGCTGTTCTCCAGTAGATCTAGTAAAAAGCCTTCTTCCCTGGACAGTAGAGATGGTTATAAAATACATGAAACGTAAATATGGGCTCTTTAATTAAAGTAATTAATTGATTAATTAATGAATTAAAGTAAGTAATTCGCTGAAGCAGTCCTTTATGTGCACACACACAAGTGTAGTCCTCATTCCTTACTTTCTGTTTGTCTTTCTCTGTGTTCTTTCATGTGTTTGCAGGTGTGACCATGGCCTATGTGAACCCCAGCCTGTCTGTGCACAAGACTTCATCCTCCGCTGTGGAGCGTCAGAGGGAGTACCTCCTAGACATGATCCCATCCAGGTCCATCTCCCAGACTGCAAACACATGGAAATAAGGCCTGCCTCATGTAACCTTCACCTGAGCAGTCGTCACGGCCACAACCCCCGGGCCACTTCCAGAAGCTCCAAAACCTCGACCGTTTCTGGATTTCTGAATTCTGGAGTAATTCCTAGTCCCTCCCCCCAAAAACACACCGAAACGGATTCCAGAACCGTGGGGTTTTAACATTGTGTCCCGGCACGACTCAAGGACCTCAGGAAAGTAGCTTTCAATTGGAACTCGTTTTAAAGAAAGAAATCGAGCAGGATGAGAACATAGTCTCATCTTCATCTCCTTCTACAGTTCTTACTCTCAACCTTCTGGATTTTGATTGCTTTTCTCCAGCGTTTTTTTTTCTTTGCCGGGTTTGATCATCGTTCTGGAAGAGTGTGCTTTTTATCGATGCGATCACAATTGAAAACAGACCAAAATAATAAAACCATGAAGATAAACAAAGGTTAAAGGGCTTCCACTCTTGCTGTTGCTGCAAGGCTGTAAATGACAGGACAGAATTGTACTTTGCAAACCTGGATCGGACCCTGGGGCGGCTCTGACGCCGAATAGCCAGTACTCATGCGAGTGAAGCGCTGGGAAGTCCACTTTTTTTTAAGGGGGTTTTCTGCTTGTTGGACTGTGAGTACTGGCACAAAGAAAGAGACTTTGTGTCCACGCTTGATTTTAAGTGAATTATGGGTCTACTTGGGACTGTATAGCTTCAGTTCTTGGAAAAAAAACAATAATAAATAAAACTTTTCTTTAAAAAAAAAAAAAAAGAAAAAAAGAAAAAAAAGACTGAAAAAAAGACCTCCAAAAACATAAACATTATAAATATGAATCTTCAAGTGCGAAATTAAAGCTAGTGATGCTAAATGAAGAGCCGTTTGAGGATAACGTTAGGGTTTTTGTTTGTTTGTTTTTCTTTTGATTATAAGTTAAGTTATATTGCTGTGTCGCGTTGAGGCTCGACTGGACTCACGTCCAAGTGTCTCGTTCAAGATTTTGTTGCTTCAGAGGCTGTTCGGTCCTGTTTAATAGCACAGACAGTACTTTCTGTTTTCGTTTGCGTTTAGTTTGACGTTCGTTACAGCTAGATCATGCCAAGGCTCGTTTCAGCCCTGCGAGGTGTACAGGTAACCTATATATACATGAATCATAAAAGACCCGGATGGAGTTCCTGTAATGGATGGCTGTTTTCACAGACACAGATTCACAGAATCTCCAGGCCCCTTCTTTTTCTCATACATGTGCACTTGGCTGTTCTTATTTCCAGCTGTTTTCTTATTCCCATAACATTTTTAAAACGGTTCACAAAATCAAAAAGACAAATGACAGGTTATGACTCCAGAATCATTAACAGAACATCTGTATGATTGGCTGTTCGTTTTGGGCATCAACTAGAGGTGTAGCGGTTCACAGGAGTCACGGTTCGGTTCAGGTTCAGTATGATGGGCCAGACAGTTGTGTAAGTGACAGTTTGTTCCACATAGTGTCATTTAGCGCCCCCTTGAGGTAGTCTGTAATACATGCAGTGTGTAATCATTAGCATGCAGGATGTATTTCCAACACCCTACAACTGTTCTACAACACTGAATTTAAAATGGGAAAAAGTCCAGAATGTCAGTTGTTTCACTGCAGACAGAGCAGTGAGTGATTAATAAAAGAAAAGAAAACTTACAGTAACATACAGTAGATGGACAAAAGTATTGGGACACCTACAAGCGCTTTTCTGACTTCCCGTTCTAAATCCATAGGCTTTAATATGGAGTTGGTGCCCCTTTTGCAGCTCTAACAGCTTCCAATAATTTAGGAAAGCTTTCTATGAGCTTTTGGAGTGTGTCAGACATTGATGTTGGACAAGAGGGCCTGGCAATCATTCTAGTTCATCCCATAGGTCTTCGAAACACACACTTGTCCATCCAGAAGTCAGTGATCCAACGTGTCATGATATAAATAATGCAGTCTGTGTATTCAAGATCGGTGTCAGATCTGGTAGATGAGTCATGGAAAATGACTTTTTCTATCAAGGAAGTCGTCACATGCTGTGTTTAATTTCATTTGCCTTGTGTATCATTGCTTGATGTGACTATTGCGATCGCAGTCATCGTGGTGGCGTTAATGCTGGAGCTGGGTTGGAGCTCTGCAGTTATTGAGTCAGCAGAGCGTTGGAGACTTTGCTGCACTATGCTCTGAGCTCAGCACTCTGCCCTGACCCTGCTCTGTAACTTCATGTGGTCTGATGCTTCATGGCTGAGCTGCTCTCTGTGGTTCTCAAACTCTTCCACTGTTCAATAAATCCACTCACAGTTGATGGAGGAAGATCTAGAAGAAAAGAAATTTCACCAGCTGTCTTGTTGTTGCAGCAGTGGCTCCTTTTGCATACAGAACCACGCTGGAGTTCAGTGAGCTCTTTCTTTTACTAATGTGTGGAAAGGCAGACTGCATGGCTAGGGGCTTTATTTTATACATCTGTGGCAATGGGACTGAATAAACCACTCAAATTCAATGACGAGGTAGAAGAGGTAGGTGTGTCCCAGTACTTTTGTCCATATAGTGTGAGCTGTTTTCTCTACATATGGCAGTGAAGGAGAGATAGAATGAGGGGAATCCACTACATTTCCCACAATACCTTGGTAATGAAAAGTTGCATCAGTCTTCATCCACCATATATTCACTATGTCCACAGCTTACCGTGTGCATAGTCTCTGTATGACCGCCCGCACTGAACCGTGATTTCTGTATGGCTACATCTCTAGCATTGACATTTCCATTCCAGTCTAGTTGATGTGCCTCCTCGTTCACTTATGGTTTAAGATGTCTTTCACTTGGCTGTAAAGATAGTGACCTTACTTAACACTTTTCATGATAAAGGTGCTACAAAAGGCCCTTCCAAAAGGTGCTTCCATAAAGAACCGTGTTTGTAATAGATGACCTCTACAGCATGCTGCCTGCCATCAGCAGCCGGAGCCTGAGAGAGCACAATTGGCCTTGCTCTCTCAGAGTTGGTAGATGGCTCTCTCAGTCCCTACATTACTTCAGTGTGATGCTGGTTGCCACAGGCGTCTGCTAGCTTACACATCAGAGCTGGCCTGACCCTAGCACTTTTCTCCAAGCATGTTTTTAAGAAAAATGCTTCTATATAGAACCAGAATTGGCGGCTCTACGTCATCGCTCAAAGAACCGTTTGTAGCACCTTTATTTTGAGGAGTGAAGATGTAGTTTTCAGTAAGGTCAGAAACTGCACTTCATTCAGAACTCAAACAAACCAGTGCCTAGAGCTGGAGGGCGTTTTTTCTGATGAATGCTTTTGCCATGCTAATAGTCTGTTTAGGATCGCTCCGTGCAGAACTGTCTCGTAAAGTGCAGCCAGGCCTTCAGACATTCAAGAGATCGGCAATGCCGTTTGCAAGACCCCTCCAGGCCCGGGTTGTCAGAAGCTCTGCAAAGTTTAGGTTGTATGTACATGCTTAGGAGACAGTAACACACCCTGTACCGTTTTACAGTGATTGCTATATTACAGTTAGGGAGACTGGGCCCTGTTTTCTAGTGGAAATCTTCTTTCATCTTTTTCTCCAGCCATTTCCAGCTTTGACCAGCTTTACTGTTTCTCTCTTCATATTTTATCAGCAGTCTCATAATATTTTATATTATTATTAATATTATTATTTTTTATTATTATTAATTAAATTTTTGGCCACTGGTTTGACCACCCCTGCCACTACAAGGCTCTGAGGTCAGTTGATTTTCGATTTTCTTTCCAGCACCCT
Source organism: Salminus brasiliensis (assembly GCF_030463535.1). Taxonomy (NCBI): domain Eukaryota; kingdom Metazoa; phylum Chordata; class Actinopteri; order Characiformes; family Bryconidae; genus Salminus; species Salminus brasiliensis. Next base: position 7,542,560 of record NC_132900.1, read on the forward strand.
CAGTATTGATGCTGTACTACTCAGCCAATAGGAGACAGAGGCCGCCGCGCTTTCCTGACCGCTGCTGTTTGATGATGTCACACCATTCGTTCTGTTTGTGGGGTAGCGGGCAGCGCTTGCTGTGTGTGGCGTCGGCCTGCTTGCCGCCTCCGGCCCTGCCGCACTGTACAAAGTGATGTTACTATTTGTTAGGTTTACTTTTGTTTCCCAGTTCTATAAAGTAATAATAAAAGACTTTTAACCCTTCCCTTTCATTTGGTGAGTCTTGTCTCATTAGGTGTGGGGCTTAACTGCATGTTGGGAGGAGAACCGTGCCTGAAGCCCCTCCTCTCAATCTAACATCCTGTAAATTCCATCTCTACCTTGTTGGAATTGCCTAAAGTCTTCACCACCTTCCACCGCCCCGTTTCCTCCATTTAACTCGGTCATGTCTCTCATTCCTTGCCTCCACTTGTCAGAGAGGTGACTGACTGGCTTCCTCCCACAAAGCAGAAACCATCTGAACTCCAGCCCAAAGTTCTTGGAGTACTTTCACTTCTCTTAAAGCATCATTTTCTGATGGCTGACTTGTAAAAACTGGTCCAGTAGACTAAGGCGCTGCCACTATGACCCCAGGTCATGCTGCCTCCTATCTACAGCTGGAGAGAGAGAACACAAGAGAACACAATTGGCCTTGCTCTCTCTCAGTGGGTAGATGGCTCACTTCAGTGGCCGGCACAGGCATCTGCTAGCTGATGCGTCAGAGCTGGGTACCTGGCTCTTTCCTCTGAGCGTGTTGATTGCCCATTGATGTTGCCTTGGCGGCGGTTCGGAGGAGGCATGTGATGGGGGGCAGGGTATTAACAAGTGGGTTGGGTAATGGGCTATACATGTACATGTGATGGGGAGAGTACTTACTGACTATCTAAATCTGGGGAGGTTTTTAGGTAGGAAATTAGGTAGAAATTAGCAACCTGGACATGGCAGACTAGGGTTTGATTCCACAGCCAGGCAAACACACCACACTCCACCTATAAGAGTCCGTGGGCAAGAATCCTAACACTACTGTGTAACTGTGCTACTGTGTGTAAAACACAATGTGTGTAAGTGTAAGTGGCTCTGGATCAGCCAAAGACGACCACATTCACCGTTTGTGTTGGACACAGTTGGAATTTGGCCTTCGCCTTTAACCCATCCGTGCAGTGAACACACACCGTGGACACATGCCTGGAGCGGTGGGCAGGGAGAATTAAGGGCCTTGCTGAAGGGTCCAACAGCCCAACAATCTTTTGTGTCTCCAAAATTTACTTTTAATGGACGTCCATATAAAAAGATTTTATTCCCAGTCCTTTTGGAGCATTTCTATTGGTCCGTTCAGGCAATCATGATATTTTGCAGTGTATAAAAATAATAAAAATACTAAAACACTGGATGGTTTCCTCTACCAAAACAAAGCTGCATATATTTTAACATGTGAAACGGTTGCAAACCACAGCTTTGTATGAAAATCTACGTCTGAAAATCCGGATCGGAGAACAGAGAGAACAGAGGACGACAAGGTAGTGACTCCCGCATCCCTTGCTATGTGTGTGAGCTCAATGCTGTGCGACAGCAGAGTGCAGCACATGAGCAAGAAGAACTATGGTCTTCCCCAGAGAAGCTGTGTGGACCTTCAAAACAAAAACACAGTGGATTATGGGTATTCCCTGCCTGCTTAGCGTACATTATTTGCACACTATATATACTGTATATATTTGCATTTATGGCATTTAGCTGAAGCTCTTATCCAGAGCGACTTACAAGGTTACTCATATTACAGAGGCGGGCCAATGGAGTGTTAGGAGTCTGGCCCAAGGACCCAAGGACTGGTGTAGCGCAGCATAGGCACCCAGACCGGGAATTGAACCCCAGTCTTCTGCATGGTGTGGTAGCTCACTGGCAGGTAGTGGTGTTATCTGTTGCGCCACATCAACCACCATGTTGCAGTGCATCATGGGATTGTTACAGTGTTTATGGACGCCACTACGAAATGCTGGAATCCCAAAGCTGTTATTTGAAATGGTTGAATATGTTCACTGGCGCTCGGGACACTTTGGGATTAGGTGGTGTCTTAAAACCCATGCAGAAGAATTTAGCTGCTGTTCTATGATAAACATTACACACAAAACTCTGAACATGTGTGTGAGTTTGTTGGTGGCTGTATTTGTGTTGTAGTCCCCCCTGTGACCCCTGGTTCCATTCACGCCCACTGTAGAGAAATCTGAAGAGTCCCTAAGTTTGGCTAGAGTAAACCATTTCACATCAAACCGATCTCCAAACGACTCTGTTTACGTCCTGCCTCAGTTAGACAGACATCTCTAAAAATCAGTGAAACTCCTTTAAATAACAGTGAGCAGCTCGAGCGGTGGAGGGGCGCTGTGGAGCCGCGCGCTGTCTGCGAGCCTGCGGACGGGTCGGTTGTGCAGGGAGGAAGATGGCGGCGTCCAAGGTGAAGCAGGACATGCCTCCTCCGGGAGGTTATGGTCCCATTGATTACAAGCGGAACCTGCCCAAACGGGGGCTTTCTGGTCAGTAATCGGGATGATCACCTTTTTGGGTTGTAAAGGTGGTGAAACTCGGCTCAGCTTGGCACAGTAGGGCACCGCTGACCGGAGTTAGCTAGCTAGTTAGCTAGCTAGCATTCAGGCTAGCAGCACCGGCCACACACAACCCCGTGCAGACAGGAGCTTGCAGAGTGTCGTTTTTCAGATTTCATAAATATTTCATAAATACAGAGTATTTAGGGCTGTATATGGACTTTGCATCGACGAAAAGAGACTCCTGTAAGCTACATAGCCAGCAACCGTTTGTTTGGCTAATGCTAGCTAGCTAGCGCTAGCTGCAGTCCTCTGTAAATACAGTACACAGGATTTCTTCGTTGCTGTTATCAGTGTTTGCTCATCCTATGTTTTTCCCTTTTTTTTTTTTAAAAGCCTATTTTAAATATGTGCTTAATTATTATTCTTTCTGAGCTTGACCTCTTGTAAAAGACTAAGTCTGACCAGAATACCAGAAGACTTTTTGGATATATCCCTAATAAATAAGCAAATCTAGTCCATTAAGAGCAGAAGATCATACCAAGAACAGCTGTAACATCAGCACAAATGATCCAGCATGCCAGCTTAGGAAGTTCAGATATTGCATTTGTAATCAAGCAGGAGGCTGGGCTGTGTGTAAAGGTACCACTGTTTTCCAGGGGTTTCATAAACCATAGTCATCATATTTAGCTGAATACCAACTGACACTGAATCTGGCTGCACCCCGGCAATATGTACAGTTGTATGGCTGTACCTGTGAGCTGTTATTTAGAGGTGCTCAGTGGTTACAGCTCTAGGTCAAGGTTCCTGGGTCAATACCCAGGTTGGCTAAGCTGCCACTGTTGGGCCAGAGTTTGAGCAGAACAGACCCCTCAACCCCTCTGCTCTGGTGGGGACGTGGCTAGCATGGCTGACCCTGTGCTCTGACTCGGAGTCAGAGTCTGGCTTTCTCAGCTGCAAGGAGAAGAAATGTTGTTGGACTGTACACGTGCACAAGGGTAATGACACTGAAGGCACGTAACTCCTCAGTCAACGTAGATAGTCTGGTCTCTTGCAGGGGTGGAGAATACTGTGACTGTGCTTGAGTAGTACTGGGGTAGATTTGTACTTAAGTATGTAATTGGATACTTGTCATTTTATGTGTTACACTTTAATTTAGATCTTTTAAAAATGCCACAAGATGTTTGGCTTTCTCATGCCAATCTGTTGAGAAACCTAGAGTGGGGTAGTATGACGATGTTATTGTAATACACATTATATATTTTTAAGCTTATCAAGGATGTTTCGGAAACGCTGATCAGCTGCAGCTTTCTGTACGGGAGATTATCTGAATAGTAGTTTTTAAGAATCTGTCGCTTCTGATGTATTTAGTCTGGGATTACATGTATCACGATAAATATTGTGTATCAGGAAAATGTCTTGAAATATGGCGATATAGTGTTTTTACCCTGTCGCTCCATACTTTTACTTGTACTGTATCTGTTTTTCTGTCCTTCACAGGGTACTCCGCGTTTGCAGTAGGTATTGGAGTAATGGCGTTTGGCTGCTGGAGGCTTTTCAAGTGGAATCGGGAGAGGAGGTAGGTTTGCATGTAGCCACGTCTCCAACACGAGTTCAGCGTTTCTGTCTGTGTAGGTTCTGTAGGATACAGTCTCATTCAGGATGCTGTGGATTCTGTCACAGATGACCGTGAAACTGCGTGATTTTAATGGTGTGTTGATGTGCCACTGTATACACTTCAGATCAGTTTAAAACTCTGTGTGTGTGTGTGTTTCACAGACGGTTGCAAATTGAGGACCTGGAGACTCGGATAGCTATTCTGCCTTTGCTGCAGGCTGAACAAGACAGACAGTGAGCCTCTATATTACACCTTATTTCTTTTTGCTCTGTGACGAGTTGTTATAGGACTACAATCTCAGACTAGGGGCCACAGCCCTGCGGTTACACTGCAAGACACTCTGAAGCGGCTGCTTAGTACCATATATTTAATATAGTTAAATAGATTTCTCTGTGTAAGCAGATACTACTACTTGAAGTTTCATATTCAGGCTGGTGAGTTAAAGTCATAATGATTTATAAGGAAGAATTTTAGATGTAATTCAAGTGAGACGTCCTCAACTGTATAATAATGTAGTGGTTGCTGTTTTTTGTAGAATGTTAAAGATGCTTCGAGAGAACCTGGAGGAAGAAGCCATCATCATGAAGGACGTCCCAGGCTGGAAGGTATGTGTGTCTCTCTTTATACCCCTCTAGCCCACGCCTGGCATTAGACATGGTGCCAGTAGGTTTATGCTGATCTTCTATAGAGAGTGCGGTTCTGTTTGGGATGCAGCCTGTGGGTTTAAATGATTTCCTTTGAGGCTCTCTTCATACAACCAAAGTTATTTCCAACTGCTGGTGTGCCATGAATTTATGACCAAAGTACGTCAAGTGACCGTGAGTATCAGTCATGTTGGCATTGTAACATGCCTTTAACAAAATACACGAGAGATATATGAGAACGAGAGGCTGTAATTGCAGAGGAACTGGACTGTTTAATTGTGTGTAAATATACACATACCTGTTCAGTCTGTATATGATCTTTACTTTTGCTCTCAGTGGATCTCGCTGATGGAATATTAGAAGCTGTGTTTCACATAAAGCCCACAGTTACTACAGTGTAAACTGCGGTGCATGTCCGTTGGCTTTCATTGGTAAGCCTTGGATACTGCACTCATCTGGTCTGAGATCACCCTGCATGCTCTTATAAATTTGCTTTCCCTCAGTGTGTCAATGTTATTGTAAATTATGTAATAAACCATTAGAGATAAAGGAGGATCAGGCTGCTGTCAGACTGCTAACACTGCATGTAGGCTAGCTTAGTTCTAAAGACCTGCTGAGATTACACTGAGATGCTTCCTCTAAAATGAGCTTATTGATAATGTGAGGATTTTGGCAGCTAATTTGCCATTATGGCCCAGGGGTCGCCAGTTTGAATCCCAAGCAATGCCGCTTTGCAGTCTGCAGCTGGAGTTGCTGTTCTTCTTAGGTGAAATGGCCTTGGATGAAATGCCTCTTTAAATCTTATAAAATTGAGATTCTCTTGTCTGTGTGTGTGTATGTGTTCAGGTGGGTGAGAACGTTTTCCACACAACCCGCTGGGTCCCTCCAATTGTAGACGAACTCTATAACCTTCGTCCAGAGGCGGAGCTTGCAAACGTGAAGTTTGGCTTCATGAAGTGCGTCTAAGATCCACCTGTGGGAGGAGACCAACCATCTGTTCCAAACAAACCCGCTCTGGAAGAAGGAGCACCCTGTTCAGATTGTAAATGTTTAAAGTATTAAATGTTTTCTTTGATTCCCAAAACAGGCTGTCTGTAAATCTTTATTAACACCTGCACCTGCTTTTCCTTTTATATCTGCACAGTTATGGTTGCCATGGTAACAAAAAGATCTTTCATAGCATCTGTGTGATGGCTGTAATTAGCCTCCTTTATACTGTTAAGCAGCAGTGATTCATTCAAATTATAACTAACTGAGTGGTCATGTGTAAAATGCTGTATAGCAATTACTCTGACTTATACACGGACATATCAGAATATTATGACCACCCCTGGTTTGAAATGAAGGCTGCCCATGATTTCAGATCCACTTACCATAAAGGAGCACTTAATAGTTCTGTAATTACAGACTGAAGTCCACCGTTTACTTCGTTAGCCTCCATTCATCATGTTCTTGTGTTGACACCTCAATGTCACTGCTGGACAGAGAACAGTCCACCAACCAAAAATATCCAGCCTGTGGGCAACAGCTTCCTGTGGGCACTGATGATACATCTGTAAGGTGGACCAACTAGGTAGGGGTGGCTAATAAAGTGGACAGTGAGTGGACACTCTTTAAAGACTTCAGCACACACGAACACCACACCTCATCAGTGTCACTGCAGTGCTGAGAATGACCCACCACCCAAATACTACCTGATCTGTGGTGTGGTGGCCTGTGGGGCCCTAAGCATTGACGAACAGGGTGAAAGGATGCTAACAAAGTATCCAGAAAAACGGAGGACTACAGTCTGGAGTTATAGAACTACACAGTGCTTCTATATGAGAAGTGGAGCTGCTGTTATAGACAGAGTTCATATGATGGTGTGTAGGTGTATAGAAAATAGAGAAATTGTTGTTTACAGTCTCTTGATATGATTAAAGAAAGGGAATGGCAGTAGTTCTATATAACAGGCTGCACAGCTAAATACACAGATAGTACACAGATAGTACCTATAGTCAGTTGCCATCGAAAGTAGTGTAGTTTACCATGTATCTACTATGTAAATAGTGGTGGAGAATTGCTTAGAATCAAACAAGCTGGATAAGTCTGTAGTACAGCATCTGTCTGAAATGTCCTGTCCCGTCCATGCGAGGAAAGGAGAAGTTGATTGTGGAAGATGATTGTGATTTACCATAAATTGTGCAGGGCTTTCTAATCAGGTACTCACGTAGTCACTGGCTTTCATTATCAGCTGGCTGCTCTCCCCTGCAGTGCTTACCAAATGTTCTTTCACGCATCATGATGTTATCTGACTTCTCCTGTGGGAATAGTTCCATTGTACTTTTGATTAATAGGGCTTATCATGAGTTAAATATATACCACTCCTCAAACATACCCAACACTCAATTTCCTTCCTTTGATGTCCCTCAGAGCACAGGTCCCACCTCTTAGGTGTGCTCAGCCAATGAACAGCCTTCCTCTATGTTCTTCTTTGCAGACTGTAGCAGCAGCAGCAGCAGAAACAGTAAATTCCTGTGTAGACCGTAGGAGTGAGAGCTGGAGAGGGCAAAGTTAGAAGAACTGAGCAGAGAACATCCTTTACATCCGACACTATAAAATATCTACAGCGGCAGATTCAGTAAGAGAGTGGAGGAGTGTACATAGTGACGCTGTTAAACACACTAATACACCCAAGTGTGTGTGTGCTGGTCACTAAAATTGCAGCACTGAAGCTTTATCCAGAAGCATCCATCTACTGAAGAGATGAACCACGACATTGCTGATCCGGACTGCGAGTCCACAGAGCCTCTGAGATATCTCAGGTAAGCCGTGTTCACCTGCAGGTCTCTAATGTACTAGTGTTTTAAAGTTTGGGGTGGTTGAACCCTGTAATCTGCGTGCTTATTGTCCAAGGCTTAATTGAACTCCTGTGACGACACTGTAAGGGAGTGTTGAATGAAGGTCTGGAGTTTGGTAAATGCAGGTGTACAAGTGCATTTTCCACTGTGTCAGCATGTAAAGCGCTTACAGTAATTGGTTTCGTATTTTATAGATATTTCCACACCAGTCGCAATAATTGCAGGGTTTTAATGAGATATTTTGTCGTTATCTAAACTGATGTTTTTTTGATTCAACTCATCTGACTTCTTAAGACAGCTCTGAAAGGTGAGTTGTGAGCAAAACTAAAGCTGCTGTGAGGAATTTCAGAGGAATATGACAGATTCAGAAGTCAGTGATAAAGCTATTTAGAGTTCTAGTTTATTAATTGTTGCAATGTGTGTGAATAATGGAAATTATGGTATTAATTATTATTGCATCAATATGTTTTTAGCACAGTAGCTAAAATATTGTATTTGTTTATTTATATAATCACACAAATGTATTGATTTAACTAGGATTTATTTCTGTAGTTATTTATTTCCACAAAACCAAGATTTGTCATATTTTACAACTAGCAGTGAAATGCTTTTCTGACTGTCCTGTCACATGAAAGAGTATAAAAATGATAAATATAAAGTTTAAATGATTAAATATAAGATCAAAAGTACTAGAATAAAAACATATACAGAGATAAGATCATGTGTGGAGAGAGAGCAATAACAATATACACATAAAAGACACAATCATATCAGAATATTACAACCACCCCTGATTTGGAATGAACTCGCCCATTATATCAGCTCCGCTGACCATCTAGGAGCACCAGAAGTTTAATAATTCCAGTGTTTTTAAACACCTCAGCGTCGCTGCTGGACTGAGAACAGTCCACCAACCAGAACTATCCAGCCAACAGCGTCCTGTGGGCACTGATGAAGGACTAGAGGATGACCAAATGAGCTTCTGTCTCTGACTTTACATCTACAGGGTGGACCAACTAGGAAGACGTGTCTGGTAGAGTGGACAGTGAGTGGACACAGTGTTTAAAATCTAGGGCTAGTTGTGGACACTGCTGTGTCTGATACACTCGTGCCAGTGCAACACACACTAGCATACCCCCACGCTGTCTTTGTCAAAAAAATGAAATCCCTCAGTTTCACTATTTTAGCCATCAGCAAACGCAGACTTCTCTGGAGTTTATAACATTTGACCTTTTTAATACAGTTTATCACCTTTTGCACGACAATTTTCTGCCTACTAATAAAGCAAACCTATGTAGAAGCAATTAGCGTGTATCTCCTGAACGACTGTTGGTGAATCTGCACTTCTCTGTGCATTTCTATTTACACAAAGCTGGTAAAACTGGAAAAGTCCCTTCGGTAAAACAGTCGGCTCAATAGAGACGAAATTTTGGCAACCATTTCGCAGCCATAGCAACCGCCCCTAGGGGCAGTGCATTTCAGAGCATTTTCATTTTATTTTTGGTGTAATAAATCATGGATAAATGCATCAGACACAGAACATCCACTGACATCGCACTGGTTCATATCTGCATCTAGAAAAGTGAAGATTGTTAAAGCCTTAAATGCATTCAGTTACATTTAGAAGACTTTCAAAGAACTGTCAGATTCTGAGTCGACTCCCTGCTGAACTCTGTCCTTATTCAACCCCGTGCTTTTCTCATGGCACCAGCTGGCTAGACAGAGTAGGGGGGGTAATATTGTAGGCCTTAGCAGCATGTGGGTACCCGAGCTTCAGCGTGCACTGCTTAATCTTATGGCACCCTTGGAAATTCCTACCAGCTGAGGAGCACCAGTGTCCTATTAAAAAATGCTAGGCTTTATTCTGCTCGAGTCTTGTAGGAGCATGTGGTGCTCATACTCTGAATGGAACGAGTGCATGGCATTCAAACAGCACCTTCTGACCTCTGAACTGAAAGCCATAGTGCTGGTCAAATGTTCAGCTTATAAAACAATGGAAAGTCTTTAGAGGTTCTGCCAGCTGAGGAGAATCAATATGCTAATTTGAGAAAGCACCCACATCTATTACCAAGTACAAATGTTTAACCAGCTCAGAGACCCTCTCTGACACCACATTCGAATAAACAAATGCATCTCAGTGATGAGTTTGAGTAAACTGAGTAAATTGGAATTGCTTCCAGCACAATCCATTATCTGCCATCAAACATGGTCATAGTGTCTCACCATGTCAAACCATGGAGCTTCACCTGACCGACACATGGCCTTTATTGTTGCTGCCACATATGCCTTCCTTCGTTGTATTAGTTTTGCAAGTGTGTAATATGCAAAAGAGCCTCGAACCAATCACTGAATGTTTTATGGTGTTCTCTCCTTGTCCTGTCCCGTTGAGAAGTTCGAATGAATCCTTGGATCATTGGCTGTACATTGGATTGTATTCTGCAATATGGTGTTTTGTCCATAACACACAGCCAGGATTTTGAACTACTAATATATTAAACCCCATTTAAATATACTGTCCGCTTTCCGTTTCCACTGTCCCCAACATTGATATCCCCAAAATACTGAGAGGTCCTGCTACAACACATCACAAACTATTCCCAAAATTGAACATGCGGCTGATAGTTCAGCTCTGTGGGTTTGTTCCTGTCAGCTGGCTGAGACGCTGAAGTGCTGACATCTGGTGCGTAAGTTTATTCTTAAAGGTTTATGCTCCCCTTCGTGAGGAGCGTCTGCTGCCTAATCAATACCCAGTTTGAGCTCAGGAACTGGGGAGCTCAGCTCCACCAGCACAGTGCCCTGCTCACATCCGCCCACAGATTATATAAGGTCACGAGTAGAGGCCCAGGCGTCTGTCTGGATGAACCAATTATGAGTTTATTGTTAGGATGACGGGTTAAGAAAAATTACAGTGCAGTGTGACATACTGGAAGGACGAACCAGTAGAATTGTGCTTGTTTTGAGTGCAGGATGTACGACACAACAAGTTTACACCTAATAGCTCCTCATCATTCTTTGTGAAAAGATTGAGAAGATTGTTGGATTTTAGTATAAGTAGACATTGGCATGTTGCATTTCCTGAACAAATGAATTAACGACTGATGTTGTGTTGAAAAAGCATTTTAAGCACTGAAGGTTTCTGTATATTGAGTTAACACTCTGTTAAAACTGTTTGTCTTTAATCATGTGATTCTTCTACAGTAAAGATGAGGCAGTGGCTATGGAGACGGAGTTGCTAAGGGACTATCGGTTTGGGCAGCAACAGCTGATAGAAATTTTGGGACATGCGTGTGCTGTTGCTATCACCAAGGTTGGTTCTTTGAATGCACTAATGGTTATTTAAGCATTCGGATATGGATGCTGCTCCTTACTGCATTTTACTGCTTGTCCTTGTCCCCCTGCAGGCCTTCCCACTGGCCACTCTGGGTAAGAGGCAACCCACTGTGCTGGTGGTGTGTGGACCGGATCAGAATGGCTGCGTTGGCCTGGCCTGCGCAAGGCATTTGAGAGTGTTTGTAAGTTGTAGTACTTGAGAACTACACTGTTAGGACAGCCCACTGCCACTAGGGTGCAGCAGACTGCCGCTTGTATATAGTCCAGCTGTAGGATCTTTTATACATGGTATTATTTTTGGTCCTTTTGCACCTCAACATCTGCACACGAGTCTTTAAAATGAGGGTTTAGCAAAAAACCCTGGTCTGAAGCTACAAGGCTAATGTAGATAGCAAGTAATAGAACCTTATAGCCCACCCTTTATCAAGGTGACAGTAAGAAAAACAATCATACAATAATAAATTCATCTTAAAAACTTACTTTATAATAATAATAATTTACTTACAGATCATATAAGGTCAGTGGCCCTGACCAGAGCCACTCTTAAAGTAGACTGCAATACTAGTGACTTTGGCCATTAAAAATGCTACTCTACCACTACCAGCAGAGGAGGCAGCAGCTGCTTCCTCCGCTCATGATTATTTCAACACCACAGCAGCTGAGGTTTAATAATGGAGACCCCCTCATCACTTTTCTCTGTGTCATGGCAGGAGTACATGCCAACTGTGTTCTACCCAAAGCGCTCGGCACACAGCCTTCACCAGGACTTCACCGTGCAGTGTGAGAGAATGGACATCCCATTCCTGTCCTACCTTCCCACAGAGGTGAGAGAAGCTTCAAAAACCGCAGGCCACGTCACTAAGGAAAGGAACAAGTACAGTACTGTTGTACCTTTTCAGGTACTGAAAAGGTGAAGTGATGTGCTAGATGGCAGTGTTGTTTAAGCCAATGAAAGTTCAATTCAGGCTGTGCCATTTACCCACACTTCCACTGCTCTATTATTTGCAGGGCACAGTTCCTTCTTGAGGAACGTTCCTGCCAAGAATCCCAACCCTGCTCTCCTCCTGCCACCATATCAGACAGTGACTACTGTGGCTTATATTTACACTGTTGTCATGTAGCTGACTCTTTGGGTCAAAGGCCAGTCCCACTGGAGGAACTTATGTTTAAGGTGTTGCTTAAGAGCACAGCGGTAGAAGCCATCAACCACTACCAAAGCTGTGAAGCTCAGATCACACTGAGCCAACGTTCTCCAAAACTACCTGAAACGTTGGGTGAATATTGGGATATTCTATAATAACCTCCCCCATTGATACTTTTCCCCATTGATCTCCCTCAATCACACTGTTCTAGTCTATTGTAGAGCGTTTACATTTCTTCACAATGTTCCTGAACGCTCTCTCCTCTTCACAGAGGACGGGTAGATCGTTCTTATCCATTCTCACAAGCTGTAAGATGTTCACACTGTTCAACAATGTTCTCCCCTCTATACACTGATCTAGAACATCCTTCTGTTCTGTTGTGGAACATTAGTGTTTGGCAGCTGTTAAGCCTTAACTTTGGTCTCTGGCCACTGAACTACCCAGTCCCTTGTTTTTCAGGTACAGCTTATAAATGATGCATATAACCTGATCGTGGACGCAGTGCTAGGTCCGGAGACGGAGCTGGGAGAAGCTGAAGAGCCCTTCACCAACATCTTACTCACTCTCCAAGGGGTCAAAATCCCCATTGTCAGCCTTGACATTCCCTCAGGTCAGAAAACAATACATACCACATATATCTGTTTCTTACATCTTCCAAAATATCATTATTTGTAAGCATATGGCCCATAACCTAATACAAACAATGCCACAGACTGAGAAATCACCTTAACTGTAGTGGGGATTTAGAGCTTTGGACTCACCCATCACTACAGAGACTGCACAAGTCAATGCTACATAAAAAGATTAGTTTATTAGAAGTACAAATCCCTGACTGACCTCTTTAATGACCACTATCTTTTCAGGCTGGGACAACAATAAATCCAGTGCAGACGGCATCAACCCTGCTGTCCTCATCTCGCTTATGGCACCAAAAAAGTGTGCCCTCAGTTTCTCTGGAATTCATTTCCTTGCTGGACGTTTCCTGCCCTACGACATTCAGAAGAAATACGACCTTAACCTGCCCAAGTTCTCTGGTACAGACTGTATTACTGAACTACAATAATTAAACTGTGTGTTGGTTGGTTGTTTTCCTACCTGTAGTTCTGTAGCTGTCGTTTTTAGTTTATTAATCATTCACACAAGTGAAGAAAATAAAATATACAATAAGAAATAGTTTCAAATGCTGAGTGGCTTTTATTGTAAATCAGACATGGCAAATTCTTCTAATTCTAGAGGTTAAAAATATATAATTTTCTTGATTAGGATGAAAGGATGAATTGTTGTGCATTACTTGGGCATGGTCTCAAATCACTTTCAAAAGTAGACACATTCAGCTAAAATCCATCCATCACTCCTCTCCTGGCCAAGCTGCAGGCTGCCTTGATCAAAACAACCGGTACCATAGTAGCTTCTTGCTTCCGGTCTGCTGTCTGATGGGCAGGTTTTGTAGTGACCCATATTTCTTCCATATGGCGCACCTGCCAACAGCAGGGAGAAGAAACATTCAAGTTAAAAGCATAGAGTCATGCATTTAAACTGGATTTTACTAAACATATATATTTAATCTAAATATATATTTTATACAAAACAAATTCAAATAATATTGTTAATAAACGAAAAATAAAAGTCTATATACATAATGAGCCAAAACGTTATGGTCATAACAGTAGGTCCGAAATGCGTGTTAGATGGTTAACTTGACAGTGGATTCTAGTAGCGTACTAATGCTCTTTGGTGCCAGATACTACAAAGGAACCTTCAGAGGACTCGTAGGAAGCTCTTTTGGTGGCTATGAGATCCAACAGCGCATTAGGCCATTGGGTCATAAAGCCTCGGCTCATCAGTGTATAAATAAAGACAGCATTCCTCATATACAGCACAAGAATAGCAAGGCACTAAATCTTAGTACAAACCTTAACCTCCAGTCCTGGAAGTTAACCACTGCTGCCACACTGGGCGAGTCTAACTCAGCGGTGAAGACCAACTTTCTCAGGAAGCATTTTCAACCTAGTGAAAAACAAGCAAGCGATCACTAAAAATGATCATACACAAACCTTAAAAATATTAGAACTTTTAAGTTACTACAGATAAATCTACACATGGTTCTAGCTAAATGAGAGTTAGAACTATCAGACATGAAACACAAGGAACTTAAAACAGATAATATTCTGTTCTGTGGCCACAAAAGGTAATGAGCTCTAGAGGGCAAACTATTATCGTCCAGGTGGGTCAGAGCAAATAAACAATTTGCAGAATTTTGAGAATGGTTCAGGATGCATGGACGAGGCATGAGAATAAAAGTGGGCTGGAGTTGGGTCAGATTTCATTCTCAGCATCTGACGCCCCAAAGTGTGAATTTAAAGCCAAAAAAGAAAATAAAATAAATGCTAGATTTCAGGAAGGGGAGGGGGGCAGGCCACATATAGGAGTTCAGGACACCATGCAGATGTGCATCAAGAGAGAAGCCTTAAAAAGAACATGTCTGACATTGGTGGCATAGTGGGGAGGTAAACACTGACGTATTCTTTAGAGCACAATATGAACTAAAACAAAGGTTTTGAAGGTTGTGAACAGGAGAGCAAAGGAAGGTTACCTCACGTACACAGGCCTACTGTTTCTCCATACATCAACTAGCCCAAGAGTGTAGCAGCTTTCTCCTATTCCAATGACAGGAGCAATCACTTCGGTAGGTGCAACACTTCATTCTCCCAAGGATGCGAGTGAGGAATTTGCTCCACTCGTTACAGAAGTGGAGCTCTTGGATGCAATGAAGCATTTCTTTTTAATACCAGAGCCAAAAGCAGAACCGTTAACACTGGCACTTTCCAGTGTGGCAACTTGCCACCAGGACACTGTCCCCTCTTATTTGGGGGGACCTATAGTTTAGATATGAGATACCATTTAATTCATTTTATTTAAAAACTTTTAAAACCGATCCATAAGTTACCCATTTTTAAACCAACCAGCATTTCCATAAGTGTTCCCAACGGC
This sequence comes from Salminus brasiliensis, assembly GCF_030463535.1. NCBI lineage: Eukaryota > Metazoa > Chordata > Actinopteri > Characiformes > Bryconidae > Salminus > Salminus brasiliensis. The sequence goes on from NC_132900.1 coordinate 7,557,680, forward strand.
TGCATTTAATTCCTAACTGACAATACTAAACTGTATAGTCTAACTTCTTACCCCAAGTGTAATGAGCAACCCATCTCAAACGAAATAGTTCTGGAGATTAACCACTGTAGCAGTTGCTCTTCCAGAGATCTGCAGGGACCATGAGATCAGTTTGCTTTAATTATGTGTAACATTTGAGTGTTCAGCACAGCTGCTGAAAGAGTGAAAATTGGGATGCTTTTTGAAAGCACTGCAGATCAGTTAGTTTCAATTTTCTGAGCTGAAAGCTTGTTTGAACCTGGGTTTGTGTGTTTGCTGGTTTAAGAGTGATCACCTTCTCAAACTGCTCAAGTGAGCTTTAAACTGTGAGCTGATTTATTGTTCAAGGCCCTTCCTCAGTCAGCACTGAGGAAGGGCTTTTTAAAAGCACAAGCAAGATCAGAGCATTTTCCAGAAATGGTTTCATTTAATAGGCTCCATGAAGCCAAAAATCAAAATAACACAAAACAAAGTAAGGAATAGTGAGTCAATGTCGATACAAAGAACAGAGCATTCTCCTCAGTCTTAAAAAGGAGCAAGAGTAACAGGTTTGCAACGTTAATTCTTCCACATAGAGCACTATATTTTAGGAGTTTCGGTCCATCATTACAGCACAAGGTTAAAAATGCAAAAACGTTGAGCAGAGCAGAGATACCTCTGGGAGAGTGAGGCTGAACGTGGCAAGCTGCAAGCTGCACTTCAAGAACAGCACCAGTGCTGGCCACCTCACTCGAGCAGTTCACCAGTCTGAAAGGAATTCACTTTTTGGATACTTGACATGGACAAAAAGGTCTTTCTATGGACTATAAAATTAGAATTTTATTTCAAACGGCAAGATTCAGTTACATGTAACCTTTCAACTCTTGATATATTGGAATTGCTTCTACCAAAAAGAAAACACCACAGTTGCGAAAATGCCCTTGGTGAGGTAGACGTCTGTTAAAATGTGGGGTAACTTGCGGCATTTTAAAGCTCAAGACATCCCTTAGGCTTCAATCTATAGTTATTACCCCCAATACAAATGGATGGGGTTGCTGGACCAATAAGGAGAGCAATACTGTGGCATGTGGTCAGAAGGTTTGGTTTCATATGAGGCTCAGTAAAAAAAAAAAATTGCTAATGTAATGGAGCAGCTAGGACGCTCCTTGCAAAGAACATTTCACAGCCAATGAATAGCCCCCCCACCCCCTCAACAATACTTTAAAAAAATACAAAGAAAACTACTTTATGGAAACAAACAGATCCTTGAGGAGTGCATCTTTAGAAAACGCACAGCCAGTGAAGTGATGGGTCTTGGGTTTTACTCGTGTGCAGCTGAGGAAGAAGCAGGCACACATAAGACACTGAAGCATCTGAACACATTAGTTTTGTACACAATATCCCTCACAGCTATCAGTTAAACAAAAATAAAAACAAAACAAACAAGGTGGTCCTGCAATCAATAGGCCTGAGGGATGGTCATTAATGGCTGCGAATGATTCTGGGCTATAGGGAACACAACCGACTGAGCACAAAGCCTCATCCTCACCATCCCTCAAGTCATGAGGTCAAAGCATTGTGGGAAAGGTACATCCCACTTTTGCCTCAAGCATTTCCCATCATAAAATTAAAACTGGCCCAAAAAGTGTAGGAATGTCTAAAGACTACAAAAAATATTGAAGAAAAAAAGTGGTTTATCGCTTCCTCAGGGCAAGTGCGCTACAACAGGGATTCGAGGAGACAGAGGGGCTAATACGTACCACCATAGCGGTCATAGCTATCTCTGTAGGAGCCCCCACGATCTCCATAGCCAGAACTCCTGAAAAGAGAGTGCTTTTAGTCCTTGGAAAATGTAAGCCAAAAATAAAATAATAACGTGCCAATATTTTAAGATAGAAAAACGACTTTCTGTACCTCACCTATCTCTGTTGTAGTCTCCACCACCGGAAGAGTAGCCACCACCTCCGCTCTTGTAGCCACCGCTGCCATAGCTCCGGTCTCCACCATAACCACGGTCACCACCACCATAGCCTCTGTCTCCTCCTCCATAGCCTCTGTCTCCTCCTCCATAGCCTCCACCACCTTTTAAAAAGCAAGACATTTTCAGAACGACCAAAGACACACAAATAAGAGCTGAGCTCTTGATTATGCTTAAAAATGTAAAGGAGAGGTAATGAAGTTGGACCGATTATTGACCTGATTGCCAGTCCTCACCTCTGGGGCCACCTCTTCCTCTTCCCCCTCTGAAGAAGCCACCGCCGCCTCTTCCTCCACCACCCCTGTACCCACCGCCACCACCAGAGCGGCTTCCGCCTCCCTTCCCTGCCTCATCCACACGGATTGCCCTGCCGTCCACAGACTACAAAGAAGGGAGAGAAGCATTTATTGGAGCAGTTTGACAATTAAGAAAGGCTAACCACAGCCAAGACAATGCATCGGGTCTTTGTATGTGCTGCCAGAAGACAAATAACAGCTTGTTCACACCATTACCAGGCTTCTATCTACATGCTATCCTTAGACTGGCACCATGGATTAAATGAAGTCCTGGCTTTTCCGGATTATATAGGGGTGCACAGTCCTGAATACAAATTCAAGATTCTGTAAAAAAAATAAAATAAAATTTAAAAATTGCAGGGTTACCTTTCCGTTCATGCCTTCCAGGGCATCCTTTGCATCATCAGGGTTCTCAAATGTAACGAAGCCGAAACCCCTCGACCTGTTCGTCTCCCTGTTTCTGGCGACGTGGACTGCAAGGAACAGCAAGCGTTAACATCAAATCTTGGAACGTTTGATGTTAAATTTGTCTTTAAATCAACTAAACTTGAAACTTTCATAAAGGAAAGTTGAGCCTGTCCATTTGAAAGGGACTCAGGGGGTAAACAGCTCACCATTTGTAATGACGCCATACTTGGAGAAGGCTTCTTCCAGAGACTGCTCTGTGGTGTCGAAGCTGAGGCCGCCAATAAAAAGCTTTCCTTCGTCAGACATGGTGCTGCTGCTGAAAATAAAGGAAAATCATTCATTCATTAATAAAACAGCTATATAATAACTATATAACAGCTGCTGTTACAACAACTTCGCTCGTTTCCCTCGTTTTTCTTCGCCCTCATGGAGCCCCATTTCCTCCCGGTCGAGGTGGGGGAGGGAGCAGGCCTCATTTTCACCATGCTGTCCGTTGCAGCAGCAGCATTTTCGACTTCTTAAATAAACCGAATAAAACCTAAAACTTCACATCTCATCTGTAAACATGATTTACGACTGGAAACACCGAAAAAAACGCTTTTTGATGAATATATTTGGAAATTTGAGGAAAATCCGTAATTTCTGCTAACATTAAGAAAATCGAGTATTGTTTTTTATCTAAACATTAAATCAAATTAAAATAAGCTAAATGATTTAGAGATTTAAAAAAATAAAATAAATCGCTACAGTTTCAGCGGCAGGAGAGCACGCTGGCGAGCTAACTGGGCCATTGTGTTCCCGCCTGGTCGGACTGACTAAGCTAAGCTAAGCTAAGCCACACGGCTCAAAAAGTAGGTCAAACAAGCTGATCCGCCCAGCCAACGATAAATAGCCCGTTTAAACCAGTGTTTAAGTTCATTTTACCACACAATCAAATAACAGCGTCGATTTTAAGTGACTACATGTCGTTTAAGGTGGCGAGAAGCGCGGCTAGACAATAGCTAGCGCCGACCGAGAGCATGCTCACATCCAGCTCAGCGACGCTGCGCCATTTTATCTCGCCTGACCTACTTCCACACAAACGGCGCGAAAACCCCGATTTTAACCCATCTTCTAAAGGCATTTCAGCTAATTTACACGAGGTGATTAGAAGGTCGACAATTGCACATATTTTCGAAAGCAAAAGAAAAGGATAAGTACCTCTGCTGAGTGCTCTGTGAGTAAAGACGCGAGATGTCCTCCGACTCCAATATGGAGGAAGAGAAGCTGGATGTGGGCTTTTAACTACGCAGCGGAGAGGCGGGGCCAAAACACTCCTCATTTACATATTCATGAATCTTACCGCTCAAGACATTAAAGAAACGCATAGTTTTTATTTTTAAAATCGAATTTGACATATTTTTATGTATTTATTTATCAGTATTATTTTTTGTTAACCAAAATTAAGCACTTTGGACTAAGACCAATATAATATTTTGGCTTTTTTTTTTATGACAAAAGTAATAAAATGAATAAACTCTAGTTACCCCTCGACTTTTACAGCCTAACTTGACTAAATCCTGGATGCTTAACCTGCTTCTTTCTAAAATTATAACACTAACCTGCATCAGTTAAAGAAATGGTTCACAGATTCCCATTATGCTAACATAGTCAATAGGCCAAAACATTTATTTGGTTTTGAAAAAGAACAAGACATGTTTTAAACCTAAAATGACAAAGAAATTAACTAATATAAATAATAAAGTATTTATTGTTATTGCACAACAAAATTTAAAGTGTAAACTAAACATCATTATGATGAAATGTCCTATAAACATGTATGTAGGTAATACATAGATAAATAGAAGGGCTAGAAGTTTGCTGGATGTGTTGTTGGGCTTATTACTGAATTTCTGTAAAGCTGCTTCACGAAAAAAAAAATCAGTTGTGAAAAGCTCTGTATAAGTAAATGATCATTTTATTTGATTGTTTGGAGCTGAAAGCCCCATTTAGCACATTGCTCTGATTCTTTTTAATATTTTTATATAACACAAAGTTGTATAGACTTTCTAGTGTAACCACTTTAGACTGTTAGTATTGATAAGGGATGTATTGGAAGGTTTCAGTCAATAGGCTTTTATTACATCTTTTTATTAAATAATTACATCTATAAGCTCACAGTGGAGCAAAATCACAGTCCTCCAAGACCTATATGGTGCGACATGGAATCAGAACAATACAATAAATCTGATAAATTCAACACACTTTAGAAACAGTAAACAGATATGAGATTGAGGGAAGTATGGATTCCCCAAAATACCAACAAACCCTGCATTTAAAGGTAAAACTATCTGTTAAAAGGCTGAAGATGAAAACAGGATGGCTTGTAGAATAGGCCCAAAATATACTAAAATATAAAATCCACCGCGGAGTACCTGAAAAGACACAGACTGAAGCTTTTGAAATGGCCCCTCTCAGTCCTTTGACCTAAACATCATTTGATATGTGCAAATATACCTATTATTAGTATTGTATTGTTAGTATTATTAACCTAGTATTAGTATTGCTAAGGGATGTCTTGGAAGGTTTCGGTATTTATTTTGGAGCTTCAAGCCTAATGTAATAGAGGCTATATAGAAGCACACAGCACAACTAAGGAGGATAATTTCAGACATGAACTCTGTAAAATGATGTAAATCTGACTTGTTTAGATTAAAGACTAACCTAGAAAATAAGCCTCTATTTAATAGGTGTATTGGGCCGTATACAGTTGAATGTCCACAGCTAGGTTGCTTGGCCTGTTAGTCATATTAGCTTTAGAGCTCCTCATTTCAGAAACCAAACCTGCTTGACTATGTTTGTATCAGGAGAAAACTACAGTTCCTTCAGTCAACCGTTTCTTTCATTGTAAAACAAAGGTGGAAGATGATGAAGATATAAGCCTGTGGTTAGTAGATTTATATTAATGTTAAATGTTCATACTTAGTTGCTTAGCCGACTTTTTATCAAAGTGGTCTCCAAAGATTTCAGAATAGTAGTCTGAAAGTCTGTCCTCTTCTGGATACAGTTTAAAATGCTAAACCGAAACTCCACAGGAATCGTGCCCCAGCATTATACTTTCCCTGTAAGGCCATCTGCTCTACAGCACTGCTTTCATGCATTCAGAGCTCATTTGCCTAACTTCTTTCACAGATACCTGATGGCTGCCACTATCAGGTTTTACTTTGTCATGTTCATTCCATTCACATAACCAAAGAAGTGACCAACCCCCTCTGCTCCGGACCCCTGCAGGGTGTGAGACCAACCTACACTACTCCTCAGTTCTGCAATCAGCGTTTTTTGTGTGAACAACAGGGACATTGACCTAGATAGCACTTAGCAGGAGTGAATAGCTTTTATATGTAAATCTGTCTCAGGTAAGCTCTCTGTTTCTTTCTTTTCATGGAGAAAGATCTTATACATTTAAACAGTGAATTCTCTACATATGCTGCTAAAATTAAAAGTATATTCTTTAAACACAAAGGAAACCGTATGAGGACCCACACCTCAACCTCACCCACCTATTTACATATCATTTTCATAGCAGTTACTGAATAACTTATTGGAGTTACAATAATATGTTGATGTATATATATATACATCAACTGTGAGCTCTTGCAGCTGTAAAGCCAGGTATCATGCAACAGTGCAAAAAGAGGCATAAGCAATATGTTCATGTTCACATTACTCTGATACTTTACTGATACTTAGGTTAATATATTGGTTGTTAGTGTCACATGGGGTGGTGGTGGTGGTGGGGGGGGGGGTAACCCATGTATGCAAGGGCTATTCTCAGATATTCTGTTTTTCTAAGATTTATTTATTTACATTGATAACAGTCATATATTACATCTCGTCAATTACAAATCCAATAAATTCAACACACTTTAGAAATTGTAAACAGGCATGAAATTGAGGAAAGTATAGATTCCCCAAAATACCAGCAAACCCTGCATTTAAAAGTAAAACTATCTGTTAAAAGGCTGAAGATGAAAACAGGACAGCTTGTAGAATAGGCCCAAAATATACTAAAATATAAAATCCACCACGGAGTACCTGAAAAGACACAGACTGAAGCTTTTGAAATGGCCCCTCTCAGTCCGTTGACCTAAACATCATTGAAATTTGCAGATATACCTTAAACAAGCTATAAAGTAAGTATAGTAACATATAGGAACATAAATCTAAAATAGGAGGCAGGCTATGCTTTCAATCCACGCCCTTACTCTGTAAAGGTGCTCACTATGTCGATTTGCTTTTATGTTTATGTAAGAACTGTCAATCAGGGTTACAGCCAACCCATAGAAGACCACAACATATAAAAAGGGAACACCACACAAAGCAGATGTAGATTTTTACTTTATTTAAAGCCATTGAAGTTTTTAAAAGTCAGATGTCTAGGGGGCGACAGGAGGATCACCACTCCTGACCTGAGGTCATCGCCACACTCTGCAACAAAGACCACAGAGAGAGAAAAAGGAGCAAGCACAGCTACTCCAAGAGAGATGAAAATAACAATGGTCAGATGGTCACTAGTACACCAATCCAAGCTATATCCTGGGAACCAAGCTCTACTAGCACTCCTGAGAGTCTACCCTGGATCTGCGCAAGCACCCCACCATGCCTCTCAAGTCCCTTATAAATCAGCAGTTTCCCATTTACTCCAGGTGCATCCCCTAATCACTGCACCTCCCACACCTGTTCCACTAGTGGCCAGCAGAGGACTCACACAGGGTCATAACAATACAAATATATACCCCTTCACATTTTCACATTTTGTTATGTTGAGGCCTTGTGCTAAAATAACATTACAAAATTGACTTGAATGGACTTAGTATTCACACACCCCTTGCTATGACCCTAAAAATGTAGCTCTGGGGGGCTCCCATTCCTCTTGATCATCTCAGACGTTTCTACACCTTGATTGGAGTCCACCTGTGATAAATTCAGTTGATTAGACATGATTTGGACCAACACACCTGTCTATATAAGGCCCCACAGCTGGCAATGCGTACTAAAGTGAAACCCAAGCCATGAGGAGGCAGGAACTGCCTGTACTGCTCAGAGACAGGCATGTGCAAATGCACAGCTCTGAAGAAGGATTCACAAATGAATGCTGCATTGAAAATTCCCCGAGAACGCAGAAGAACAACCAGGATTCCCTGGACTGAGTGGCCTTGCAACCAATTGAACATCTCTGGAGAGACCTGAAAATGTCTGTTCACCAATGGTCTCCATCTGACTTGAGAGTTTGAGATGATCTGGAGAGAAGAATGGCAGAAAATCCTTAAAATCCATATCTGGCATCATACCCAAGAGGACTGGAGGCTGTAAACACAACCATAGGTGCTTCAACCAAGTACTGAGTAAAGGGTCTGAATACTTATGTCAATTCAATATTTTTGTTTAGTAATTTGTGTTAAAATGTAATGTTTATGTATTGCTATCTACAGATATGCACATGCACAACTCTCATCCTAGCCAACATGCTCATGTGGAGCTTACATGGGTGGAATCATGTGGGTGTAACCCTTCCTGGTCCCATCCCTGTCCAAGGTGGGCATCCAAATGAGGTCAACATGGAACCTGTGGACAAAACCTTCTGGTTCCCAGTTGGCCTACCCCACACAGGTCCCACATGGACATGTCATCTGGGGTTTCAGTGCATTTTTAAATGGATATACAGACAGACAGAGGTTTTCACAAGCAGAGGTTTGCCTTTTAAAGTATTTAAGTAAAGCTTCACTCTCCTCCTCTGAACATCATTAGTTTGGTCACTATTTCAGTTTGCGAAATAAATTAAAAAAAGATTAAATTAAGCTGAGGGCTAAAACCCCTTGTGGTTTGTTGTATGAATGTAATGTGAATCTATGCTTTGTTGTAATGTCCTCACACAGCCACTAGAGGTCAGTGTTTTCTCTTTTGTGAGGGCTGGAGGTTTTTTAAAGCTGTTTGGTTACATTGGGTTGATTTATGTTGCTAAAGACAATAAAAATGATTCTCACAATTCCTTCACAGGATTCAGTGTCTCTGCAGCCCCTTTTTAGATCTTCTTGAGCTGATCTGAGTCTGTGTACTAGTTCCTGTGGAGTACTGGAAATGTTCCAAACAGATGTTTAAACATATCCCTTGTCCTGGACTAAAAAGCCTCAATTAGCCTAAAATTGTGAAGAACAGTTTGGGTAAGAAATCTAATTACACCAGACACCAAATCTGCCAGGAGACCCATAGTTTCCAAATGTAGCGTTTTCCAGTTGGGCACGGAGCTTCCAAACTCTCTTCTAAAACTGTGCCTCCACACTTCAGTTAACCCCTTCACACCACAGGCAGGGGTACCATAAGGAGGTGTCTCCTCGCTGATGTACTTTAGGGCACAGTGGGACTTATTGTGAACTAATGACATGAACAAAACCTCACTGTGTAGCTGAACGCTAAGGCAGCCATTGTACATCTTGGCAGTCCTCTTCAGTCTGATTAGGTTGAGCCATGTTTCGTTATTGGCTTCTATAGATGTAAAACCCTGATGCTTGCCTGCAAAGCCAAAAATGGACCCCTGCCTGACTTGATGTCATGGTAAAGACTCAAGTTCTACAACCATGGTGGGATTTTGGGGGTTGCTTATTAGCTTCATTAGAACTGAAGTGCAGTCGGGGTTCTTCGTAGGGCAGGATGTCTTTAGGAATTAGTTTTACTTCAGTATACAACCACTCTTCACCACTGATGTGGGTATTTTCTAGTATGCAGTGGACCGTATCCACCGGAAGTGCTCCAAGGAAAGACAACTGGTGAAGTGGTGACAGGGTTATGGGCACTGGAAGCTCACTGATGCGATCTATGGAGGCCTTCCCTCACAACTTAAAGGACAAGGACCTGCTGCTAATGTCTTGGTGCCAGATACCACAGGACCCCTTCAGAGGTCTTGTGGAGTCCATGCCTTAGCGTGTCAGTGCTGCTTTGACGGCATGAGGGGACCTGTACAACATTAGGCTGGTGGTTTTCATGTTGCGCACACACACATCTTTACTATGCTCTGATTAATTAATCAGTCGCACTGAGACACTCCTAAAATCTGGGGGTGCTGCTGTACAGACAGCAGGTATGTACCAGTCATGGCCCTCTGCTGCTTCCAGCTCTTGTTTTAACCCAGTGTCCCAGTCAGGCTCACCAACCAAACAGCTCTCCCCCATTCAAATGCAGACACAAAAGGAAGAGAGACACAGAGACAGAGAGCAAAAGAGAAAGAAAGTGAGGGAGACGGACTCTGAGAGGGCCTTGTGGAGGACATTTTGTTCCAGACAAAGCGAGTGGGCTCTGATCCGCCCCCGCCTGTCCACCTCGCCCCTACCAGCCTGTCTCCCAGCCTTAATAACACCGACAGCGCCCACTCCTGTACCAGCGGCGGCAAAAAATAACCCCGCCATCACCATGGCAACCTGCGCACAACGCCAGAGCCGCTGCAGAGCGAGACAGATAAGGGAGATGGAGAGCGTGAGATATGGGACAAAGGCAAGAGCGGAAAGGGAGATAAGCTGGAGAGAAACAGGTTAAAGAGGGAGGAGAGGTGTCGGGCCTAGGGTGGAATAGTCACAGTTCTAACTAACAAGCTGAAGTTAGCTGTTTTGTAGTCCCAGTGTTTTCCACGTCACTCTGCTTTGCACCAAAGGAAATGGAGGGATGAATAAATGGATGAATGCTTTATCATGTAGGTCTTTTTGCTTCCTGTTTCTCTTCCAGCCCTGCAAGTAACTTCCCTCACCAGCCTGTGTGTGTGTGTGTGTGTTCCCCTGACCCTGAACACTTTTGTTCATACACACTTTTTTAATCTGGACGTCTTCGTCCACAGCGCAGATGTCTCGGTGCACGACTCTCACTCTGCTCTCTGTTCTAGAACAACCAACACACACAGTTTCTCAAGTGGGTATGTGTGTGTCTCTCTCACTCTCACCCACCCAGTGACACTATTTTTACATCTCTGCCAACTCACTGCCCATTTTAGCGCTGGCTTTTATCAGTATGTAAATTGGTTTCGCAGTCGGCGGACGCTTTGGCTGCCGGACAGCCGAAATCAATTTAGGATGCATCCACTTTGGTAGGCCCCTACAAGCCAAGCGAACTGTGATTGCGTGATGTTCTTTAGACACAGTTTGTTTCTGCAGCCTGTAACGTACAGATGATTACAGAGACAATCGGCTTGTGCATCATTTATAGGTTGGAGTTGATTTATTCCTCCACCGTGTCAGATGCTAATTTCATGGTGCCCATTCCACGTGGGCCTCCAAGCTGCTGGTCTATTAAAAAACCCAGCCAGCCGAGAGCATCACAGGCAAGTATAGGTTTTGCTCAAACATGTTACAGAATAGAAAATTGAGGTTTTATATCCGAGTATTTCTGGACTTCCAGCAGCCTTAAAGAGATGTCTGAGCTAATACCGAATTTACACAGCTTTCCTCTGACTCAGCCTAATGTAGTCAATCAGCTAAAATCAGTGTTTGGTGTTATTTAATCTGCCCCTTTGTTGCACAAAATCCTCGGGACAAGATGACAACTTTACAGGAGTAGAAAAAAAACACCCCTCTTGACTTTAATGGAAGTAAAAAGATGTCATTCTAGATCATTCTGGATCATTTCTGAATTTTTAAGACAATATAAAAGACAAGCTCCAAATAAGTAACTGTCTCTACTGTCCAGGGAAGACTTTCTACTAGATTTTGGAGCATTGCTGTGATGATTTGAGTGAGTTAGTGAGGTCAAGGGCATTGAATTAGATTGGAGCACCATCCAATATCATCAAGTTCATGTTGATCTGCTCCAGAGAGTCCTATTCTATTGGCAGTACTTCTCTACAGGGACTAGACAAGCTGTATGTGTGTGTGTGTGTGCATTTACACACCTGTGTCAGCAATGGGTGCAACTTAAAGTAGTTGCATGCAGCTACTAGAAGAGGTGTCCACAAACATTTGGACACATAACGTATCACTTTTTCAGAGCATGCCGCCTGCCAGGTGACTCTGCAGCCCACGAGTGAAGAGAACAGCCTCACATGCGGTGATGATGAAGCAGTGGAGATTGGCACCCGGAGCTGCGAGGAGGGTAAAAATAGCCCTGTCGGACCAATGTGACTTTATTCGCCACCCAGCTGAATTCATTACAATGGGGACGCTTATGATTCATTGTAATTAATGTTAGTCTGTGCCTCGCACTCCGCCCGGCTCGGCTGGGTGTGTGAGCTCCACGTGAAAGGTTGCGAGAGTAGCGGGGGAGAGGAGTGGGCCTTTAGCAGTTTCACTGATTAAACCACATGATGAGTGGGCTCAGTCAGGCCATGCTGCAGAGAACTAGGCCTTGCATGTTATGTGTGTGTGCATTGTGTTCATATTTGCCACCTTGTCTTCATTTGCATTGTTCTTTTTTTACTATTACTAAGTAAAAATTAGTTCATTCATTTAATTCAATTTGAATAAGAGTCATTATTATTTATTAAATATTACTACAACCAAAACTTGGAAATTACAAAACCCCAAAACAACTATGATCCAAGAACCTCTGGTTTGAAACCCGGGTCATGTTGCTTGCCATCAGCAACCGGAGTCGAAGAGAGCACAATCGGCCTTGCTCGCTCAGGGGTGGGTTGATGGCATTTCCTCCTCACTTCTCTCCAAGTGTGACGTAGGTCGGCACAGGCGTCCATTAGCTGTTGTATCAGTGCTGGGAAGCAACACTGTCCTCTAAGCACGCTGACTTCCTAGCAATGCTGCATCAGTGGCTTGTCTTCACACTCCTAGTGTTGGGGGCATTGCTAGTAGTTAAATTAGAAAACTGTCACATCAGTAAATCGCGTGTGTTGGTACTAGAGAGCATCAGACTCTTCTAGTTACGGGAATACTGGTTGCTGTGTGATCCAGGCCTTGTGACTGCTGCTTTTGCTTTGCCAGTTTCTGCAGCTGTGGAGCTCGAACTGGGCACGCAATGAACCGTAAGCTAGAGAAGCACACCGGGATCTGCGCTAGGCTAAAGCTAACACTAGCCAGCTGGCTTTTGCCATCTCATCCTTTCATTTCCCGGACCGCCTCAGCTGAACCAAACTGGAGCTAAACACACATCTGAAGGGAAAGTACAGCTAATTTTATTAACGGTAAGACTCGAGAAAGCCAAACCCCGGGGAGGCAAGGCTAAAAGCTAACCGGCAACAATCCCTTCAGCTTGCTAACAGCACATCACGCTAAAATGACACAACGAGAGGATAGCAACACTATCCGGTAAGCCGACAAATTGGACAACAGATGGACTAGTTTAGGGACTAGTTTACTAATTAATAAAGGGTCCAGTGAGTGGAAAGTGGCAAGTAAGTGTTTCTAATAATGTGGACAGGTTTGTGATTGCATAGAAGACAGTGTGTTAGCATTGCGGGCATGCTTGTGCGAGCTGATAGCCCACGTTAGTTGTATTCTGATGCTCATGGGAGGAAGAGAGCTGGCAGGAAGAGGAAATGTATTCAGCTGGGCCGCCCACCTCTTCCTCCCACTGCCCTGCCACTCCCCCACAGCGCTGCTGAAGTGTGGTCAGCTGGATTAGCTCTATTACACAAACCGCTACTGTGTGTCTTAAAGGAACATGGATGTCAAAGCCCTGACGACCTAAATCCGGTGTGTTAAAGCTGGGGAACACTCAACCACAGCTTCAGGGCCTTCAATGGGAGAACACTGTGGGAAACTTGTGAATGTGCACCTGTTTGGCCAGGAGGCAGGGCAACACTGCTTTAAAGTGACAGTTTGGCAAAAAGCCAGTGTTCCTCCAGCAGTCAATCAGTCAAAACTGTTTGGTGTCTGAAATTTGTATCTGTAGTTTTGCACTTGAACTATAAGACTAAAGCTGTTGCTCTGCACTCGCATCAAAACATGGGTGGTGCTCGTCGGTTGGGTGCAAAAGTAGGAGATGCTCTCTGTGGTGAGGGAGGGTCTGCATATGTGTACTGGCTAGTTGAAGACAGCATGTTCGCTTGCATTATTTTAGAAGCTAACTTAGCTTAGCTAGTTTAAACGCCACTATCTACAAACCTGGGACACGAACAAGGGCCGGCATCTGCTTCCAGGGTAATCTTTTTCTTGGTGGGTCCTGATAGGCTTCCAGACTGGTATCGTGCAGCTCATGTTCAGAAACTCCATCTCCAAACTTGGCTGACTACCTAAGTTCCTATACACAGTGGCTTGGATGTTTCCAGGGCCAAGCACCTGAGTGACTCCACATCACAGCTAGGGCATTGCCTGGGCTGCCAATCTCCCTACATTATGGCCTGGAATAACTGTGCTGTCCAGCTTTGAGGCCTATTGGCTGAACAGGACACCCATGGGTGGAACATAGGCTAGGTGGGTTCCAGGGTTTGGCTCTGAGTGGGTTTGTAGCCTGGGTTTCCCAAATGGGCCCCATTGCTACAGCCCACCTTAGTCTCACATGGGTCCCATCTAGGCCCCATATGCAGTGTACAACCCAGATGGGGCCCATGTTTAATTTCTATTGGTCCCATCACTGACCCTGGTGGGCATCCATATGTGGAGCCAATGTGAAAGCTGAGGACAAAACTTTCTGGTTTCTAGTTCAGCTACCCATACAGGCCCCACATGGACATGGACTGGGTCAGCTAACCTGACTTATGCTGTGATCTTGAGAGGCTCCCCTCTGTCTGCTGGGTAATTATGTAAGTGTGTGTTGTTGATTGTTGTTGATATGGGTTTTTGCTAATGTGAAGCATCTCTCTACAGTAGTAGACGCTGTGCTGATGCCATCTGGGGTAGAGGGACGAGCGTGTGAATTTGTGATTTATTGTAAACAATTGTTCTAATAAAAGTCTCTTAAAACTTCAATCAACTGTAACTGAACCTTCACTGATATCTGAGAGGAAATAGGTCACTGTGTGTGTGTGTGTGTGTGTGTGCTGTTAGAACTCGAGCAAAAAGGAATAAACTGTAGGCAAGAAGCCCAGTTAGTCATGCTGTTCTTTATTAAGACACAACCTTTCATAAGCAGGATTGCTGTATTCAGTGTTTCTGCTGGGGACGGATCATCAGGTTTCATCAGCTTGAAAACTGAACTACACCAAAATGTCCGAAAGAATCCAGACATCTCTTCTAGTGCGAGAATTCAGTAACACACACACACACACACCATTCCATGAAAAAAAAAAAAAAAAAACACTGACCAATAGAACAAGCAGCTACACACGAGCCTGAGGTCACCATGCCCCCCGCACCAAGCTCTGGAGTTCCATCCCGTACTTTTGGACTTTTGGGTTGAACTAATTATCACCAGAACTAATTATCCAACAGTTCCTGACCTCACTAAAGCTTGTGTGACTAAATGCAATCAAATCCTCATGGCCATGCATCTAGTATAAAGCAGATTAAGGCTACATCTAGACTAAAACTAAACTGCAAATATATATATATATATACATTTAATGGTGATAACTGGTTTAATTCATTTGTGTCGGCTCAGCTTCTGCACTGCTTTGCTGCTGCTGCACACCGCTCCCTTTAGCATCTTTATTTTACAAGCTTGATTTCCTGTAAAGATATGAATCCTGGATGTACTAAAAAGTCCCACTGCAGGTCTACACACTCTCAGAAAAGGGTGTAAAGAAGGGTCAGGAGGAATGATTACATACTGTATGTACAATCATGCCAACACCAAGAACCACTTCCACGCTTTCAGCGTTCTCTGCCTGGTTGAATGGTTCTTCCCTATGTTGGAGAACCCTTTTTGTAATGGCAATGGGTGTAGAAATGCATCTTTTATAGTGTTCAGGACTGGACAGGAGTGGACTGCGTGTAGTGACTGTGTTTGGCCAGCAGGGGTCTCTCACCCATCAGTCAAAGGGCATCACCTCCCACTCAGTTTAGCAGCTAAACTGCTCTCTCTCTCTCTCTCTCTCTCTCTCTCTCTTTCTCTCTCTCTCTCTCTCTCTCTCTCTCTCTCTCTCTGTCACACATACACATGCACACTCACTCACTGGCTACACATCTGACTCAGTGACTTCACAGTTCCATTGTACCACTCTGAATAGCCTTTGTCTATATTTAGAGCAAAGCAGCAAAAATAGCGAGCAGTAGGTGAATAGCAAAAAAATAAAAATGTATAATAATAATAATAATACTAATATAAAACATAGCTACAGACATTAGTTTCTATTCTACGGTGTTTGTTCTGCAAAAAGGACTTGATCTAAGGGATAGTTCAAGGGGATAGGCCAAGCTTCCAGCCAAAACCCCTTGGAATAAACCCAACATAACCAGCTTGACCATGGTGGTCCACTAGTTTGACCAGCTTGACCAAACTTGTCAATCAGCATGACCGGCTCGACGACCAGCTTGGTTAAATTGGTCAAATGCTGATAGACCAGCTAGTCGATCAAACTCAAAAGACAACATAGTGGCCAAGAGCTGTAAGAGCTGTAAGAGCTGTAAGCTGGTTTACCAGTATAGGGCCTAGGGTTTTCATGTGGGTGACCAACAGCTTAGACCGTGTGAAAGCAGCTCATTTTTAAGCTGGATTGTTCAGTAGGAAAGCAAGTGTATGACCGTGTGAAGCCTGATGTTTATATTTGTAGTTGATTGAAATATTCAACCATAGCATACATGTAGGACTCCTAGTCGCCCTCCATCATTTAATGCACCCCCCCCCCCCTTCATAAGTACTAGAATTTAAACCCTACCCTAGTTTTAGCATTTTCTTGTTTTTAGCTACAGGCTAATGACATACATTTACATCTATTAGAGAGACCAGATTTAAAACACTCAAAAACTAGGACAGGCAGGCGTCTGCTGCTGTGAGGGGGCTGGGGGGCTTTGAGTAAGTTGTAGAACTTCTTCATTTTCTTGCCAATATATGAAAAAATACATAAATACAGGACGTTTAAACGTGTTGTAGGATCGTGGGGATGTGCATGTGCACAGGAGGGAGAGAGGAAGGCCGGTTAGCTCAGTTGGTTAGAGCGTGGTGCTAATAACGCCAAGGTCGCGGGTTCGATCCCCGTACGGGCCAGGAACCCTTTTCCAGCTGCTTCCCGTCATGGACAATGCATCTCACCCCCTGCTCGTACAGAGGTAGACTGCTACAGCTGCAGTAAGACTGGGGCCCTGTTTATTTAAGCGGGCTTGATTTAGGGCGTGTTAGTGTGTCTTTGCTATCCTAACAACGGGGAAAATGCTCAAAAGTAACGTACTAATTCTCTTAATTATTCACGGGTGTGTTTTGGGCGTAATGTGCAATAAACCAGTCAGCGTGTCACTCGCCGTTCCCTTTAAGAGCCAGGTGGCGGATTGATATTTCAGCGGCGCAAAGCGGAGGGGTACGCGCGCCGGGCACGCGCCTGTGCTGCTGAACGTCTGCCTAGGTTGTTTTCAGTGGTCAGGTTAGCAATACGTCAGAAATCGACCTATACACACCTCATTTGGAGACCACCGCGCCCATCAGCGTAGTGTATATATTAACGAGCACCGTTGCTATTTAAAGCCTTAAAGGACCCTTAAAAATGAGCCTCCTTACTGCAGGGACACTACTGATCTCCTGCTGTCTGAACTGTGCTGAGTTCAACCTACTGCTACCTGTCACTGTATTATTATTATTATTATTATTATTATTATTATTGCTTAACGGAGCCTGACGTGCTGCTGTTACTACTGTTTCACTCTCCTGTCACAGTGGCTCCTAGTAATAATATTTATAATAGTCTTATAATAGTCTTATTTATTATTAATATTCTCCATCTCCATTAGTGCAGTAATACATATGCAGCTCTTTTACGTGATTTCTACATCCCTTAATATGTTTTTATTAGTGCAATATATGTGTTGAGTTCATTATGTCCTCCATATGTATTTACATGTACCTTTTTCACCTTTATAACCTGTGGTTAATAGCCCTTCTGTAGCATCCACCCCCCCCCCCCTTCCTACATGCCTCATATTGCCACATCGGCCCTGCTTACTGTTATTTATTGGTTGTTAATAGCTCTTCTGTAACTTTAACTGTATTTAATAAAATAATGTATTATGAAGTATGTCTTCCCGTAATCAATATGTACAGTAAAGTGACACTGCGGTTATCTTTGGGATCAATCAAATGTTCTCTTAAATATCTCTAAATCATGCAACTATAATAATGGACATAAATACATTTACTAATTTACCAAGACTAATAAACAGCTCATATTACTCAATAATCTCCTTTCATTTTAATGTATGTCCGAAAATAAAAAAGTAAAAATGTTTTTATTTTTATCGTCAATTAAAAAAAATCTATACAATTTAAAGAAAGAAAAACGATTAAAAAGTCAGATAAAGCCAAACAGATTTGCAGGTTTATTTATTTTTGCGTTCTGGTATTGTTTATATTTGCTACGGTAAAAAGCAGTTTCACCAATAGCTGCATGTAGATGCAGGTATATGTAGACCAATAGTGGCAGTGAGAAGGTGGGGCTTAAACTGGGCTGTTTATACCTGAACAAAATCCACACACATAATGTGTGGCGACAGCAGAAGCAGAAAGGCTGACCTTAGAATCAGTGTGAAAATGCAATCTCTGAAATTTTACACAATTTAGAAAGCCCAGCCGGATCCTTATTCCAGATTCCTAAAAGAGAACATGCCCGGGGAATAGAGGATGTACAGCAGCTCTGCGTTTAAAGTATTTAGCAGAAATCCATTATCCAGAACAATTTAGAATCTACACTAAAACCTGTAAGGTTCGACCAGGCGTTAAAGCAGCACTATGCAGAATTTTTACCTCTAATAACCGGCTTCAAAATCATTGTGATGCTTCACTGACCGGTAAAAGGAAGAACAGCAGTGCTTTTGTTGCTACTCGGAGCTCAGCACGCTGCTAACTGCAGTATGTAACTTTGGGAAGGTGGGCAGGATAACACTCACAGGAACTGTGGAACGCTGCGTTGTGTAATATCTGGTAATATTACTTTACCACGTCAGCCCACATGCTTTTTATACTTTTAGTGACGGTTCTGTACCTCGCTGCTTGTCCAGATAAGCATATCCTTAGAATTTCACTTCCCAACTGTAAGGGGAGCCCAGGAACAAGAAATGCCAATTTTCCATAGTGCTGCTTTAAATAATAAGCCTTTCAGGCGCTACATGTGGTAACAAAACATCTGACCAGCTACTTAGTCTGTAGTTTGGAGTTTGCATAACAGCTAATCATGCTGAAATTCGAGCAAGTGAAGAAAAGTTGATCTGAAAATCACTCCATGATTATGCTAGTCTTAAGTCTCGAGTTGACTCCTGTCTCTGCTGTCCTCCAGCATGTCTAGCTAGCATCTCTAGCATCTAGGCCTCATCTGCTTCTACTCAGCACTCATTTCTGGAGATTTCAAGGGAAGCGATGAAGTGGAGGCTGTCCTCTGTTCTTCTGACATGATTTAGCATTTCACCATTAGCCTTTTATCTCCACGTGTTTGTAATTTAGCTCAGCCTTGCGGTTGCGAACATTGACCACTGCACTGACTTCAAGGACTGTGGCACGAGTTAAAGGTCAGGATGTCCACGCCAAGGAATTCCCTGGCAGATTTCTTTTTTTATTACTGGTATTAATCTTAAAGTCTCCTTTTGAAGCTTTTAAAGAGCGTTTTAGCCTGTTGCGATGTTCGGGGTTCGGCTTCCATACGGCTCTTCTTTTCAGCCTGGCTTTGTCTGCATGTGTGCTTTATGTGCATATGTGTGTATTATTTGTCTACGATAAAGCCTTGTGAGTCATCTGAATAGGACGTGAGAGAATGAGGCAATGGAACAGGTTCTGGAGTACATGTGTGTGTGTGTGTGTGGGTGTGTGTGTGTGTTTGGGGGGTGTAAAAGGGTCCTGAGCAAGCACACACCATGTGAAAAAACAAACCCAACATTCCTCTTTTCCTCAAAGAGACTCAATATCTGCGCTCTGTTTCTGTCCTTTACTCAGTTTGGTAAAAATAGGCACTCAAATCATCTCCATCCACATTTTGATGAACTTGTGTTCCACTGAGAGCCCTGGATCTGTATTTTTAGACCATTATTAGAGCCTTTTTTTACACTTTCTAATTCACAGTTTCCTGTGAGCTTGCATGATTAAACTAACTGTGGTCTGTCCTGGATAATATGCAAATGGAAATATGCAAATGTGCATGTGTGCGTGTGTGTATGAAAGCTGTAGGTTTTTCAATGGAAGTAACTGAAGTATTTGCACCTGTTCGGCCTTTCATTCATGAACTGTACATTAAGGAACATGAATTAAGGACAATGAGAGAGAGAGAGAAGCCGGGAGCTGGAGGATGAAGGGTTCTAATCAGCACAGTCCGCGTTTCCAGTTTACCTACTTTCTGCAACCACTGTTGGTTATATGTTTTATTCAGAGGAAAAACCTGGATTCAGTGCAGCTCTGTTTATAGAACAATAACGCTGCTCTTTTAGTCTCACTGACCGGCTTCACTCAATGGTGGAGCTTTTCTGTCCTAAAGGGAAAGGTCTCGTCCAGGATAACAGCTCCCCACCTTCCACAGGGCGCAAGGGGTCACTGTGTGGTTAGATGTAAATGATATGCTATGGCCGTCAAGGTCACCAGATCTCAACCTAATGGGAGATCTTAGAGCGACATGCTTGACAGTGCTCTCCACCAGAATCATCAGAACACCAGCTGAGGGAATATCCTTTAAAAGAAGGGGTTTCATCCCTCCAGCACAGCTCCAGACACTTGTAGAATCTGTCTAGCTGCATTTAAGCTGCTCTTATAAACAGTTAAATATTTGAATGCAGTAAATGTTAAATATTTGAAATGCACAACACTGTGAGAAATGAACCGAAAACCTAAATAAGGCAAGTAAAAGAACTTAAGCATTAGTGATACAAATATTTTTTTATGCATTAGTAAATTCAACATCATTAGCTGGATTAATTCTCTTGTGGTTTGGTGCCTTGCTTGTTGTTTTGCTGTGTCAGCAAAGTTTACGTCTGACAGTTTTCAGTCATGAGCTCAAGTCAGCCAGAGACGTTATGAATGCAATACAAAGGGAAGTGCTTGTAATGCTCGACAGGGCATCCGTTTATAGATAAACTTCCACGCTTCAACAAAAAGAGCCAATCAGCTTGGTGGTTACACTGTGAATGGATGAATAGCCAGAATTATGTTTTTGTGTATTTTTGAGCCGAACGCTACAAACTATTTGGCAGATTTGATATATTTTGGCCTCTCACAATTAAAAGATATAGGAGCCTGGTCTTGTAAAACTGGAAATAACTGCCCAGCAGTTTAACAAAATGCCCACTGAGTGAACAGACTTGCCTTCAAGGATATTTCAAGTTCAGCACCAAGGGCGGCAGTGATGTATGTGGTCATAGCAGTATTTCATTTATTCTGTTAGTTAGTATGTTAGTTAGTTAATTTTTTCAATTTAGCTGAGGCATAGGGTGAAGCAGCATGTACCCAAGAGCATGGACCCAAGTCTGCTGAGCCACTAGGATCCTGACTTTTGTATTTAGTAGCGTCTAAGCTTAGAGGTATCTTTTGGATCCTAGTCTCTACAAACTAGCTTAAGGATATTTTCTGAGTAAACAGTGAAGCTCTTTTGTAAGTTGTACTTCTGTACACCGTACTGAAGAACTGAGTCCTGAGTACAATACTACAGTACTGGCAAAAAAACTGGCGTTTAAACTTGCCTGTGCGACCAAACATGTTTAAAATGACTGTAGAAAATATAATTAAAGGCATACTGTCTTCCACCTACTTACTAGCAATGCCCCTGGCACTAGGAGGGTGAGAACATGTACTCTGAAACATGTTAACTTAGCCGCCGCCAATGTAGCATCACTAGGCAGCCAAAATGCTTGGAGGAAAGTGCCAGATACATCGGCCAACATCACAATAGGAGTGAAATAGGAAAGAAGGCACCATCGGAGAGAGCATGGTCAGTTGTGCACACTCTGGCTCCGGCTGCAGATGGCGAAGCAGCATGTACCCAAGATTCTGATGTCTTAGTCTGCTGAGTCACTAGGATACTGACTTTTGTATTTAGTAGCGTCTAAGCTTAGAGGTATCTTTTGGATCCTAGCCTCTACAAACTAGCTTAAGGATATTTTCTGAGTAAACAGTGAAGCTCTTTTGTAAGTCGTACTTCTGTACACAGTCCTGAGTGCTGGGTATTGTCCTACAGTACTGGCAAAAATCGGCATTTAAACTTGCCTGTGCGACCAAACATGTTTAAAATGACTGTAGAAAATATAATTAAAGGCATACTGTCTTCTTAACTGTCAGAGACTAGATGGCATTGTTAAAAATCACGAATGGTCATG
Source organism: Salminus brasiliensis (assembly GCF_030463535.1). Lineage (NCBI taxonomy): Eukaryota > Metazoa > Chordata > Actinopteri > Characiformes > Bryconidae > Salminus > Salminus brasiliensis. The sequence continues at coordinate 7,579,696 of NC_132900.1, forward strand.
CAAATTGAGGGGTAGCACCAGATATCACACACATGCCAGTCAGCTTTGTTTATTAATAAGCAAACATGTTACTGCAGCGCTAGTTGCTTATAACATTGCAGTAAACCTGGTAGCATTTTTCATGAATCTGGCCTGTAGTGTAACAGCTCCAATATCGGCACAGTTATTTATTTACATGTTCTAGAATTTCCTGCAACATTAATATGACACACACACAAACACATACACACACACATGTTATTAAGCTGTGCACATCCTATAATTATCTACACTTCGGCACCCTTTGTGCAGCATGCCAAGAAAAGCTCACACACTGCAAACACACAGGTGTGAGTGACGTGTGCTGACAGTGGGCGTTTGAGTGGTATATGGACAGAGCGTCCTTCAGCACACGGGATAGACAGGTTTATTAGCCTGCGCTCTGATGTGTTTACTGCTGTGGGTGAGTCACTGGGGCACAAAACCCATCCAGCCTGTAGAGGGACAAGATCCTGATGACTGTGGGTGAGGGTAGAGAGGTGGGCCTTGGGCAAATATCGTGGCAACGCCTGAACACTCACTTTTATGACATGCACAAGGAAATGGTTACTGACTCACACAAGTACTTCCACTTCAAAACACACATGCCCCGTCAGTATAGCACCAATTTCAAGCTACCATTCTGTTAAGGCCTCAGTCCACATGCTGTCCATGAGGGGGCGCTCAAGGCATGGTCTGTATTCACGGTGTGAAATTAACTTACACTCCCTAACTGCAATTCTCACATAATACTGCTTTAAAGGGGCTCTATGCGATTTCAGTCCAATATGCTTTTCCCGTAAAAATTTAGTGCATGCTACCTCACGGTTCTCTAGCTCTCCTGAATGTTTGCATGCTGGAAAAAGTCAGGTGTTTGTACTCCAAGAAACAACGTTGTTGTCTAATATTATATCTTGGTGTTTAATTGTACAACGTCGTAAAACAGGAGTTTTATGGCCACAAAGTTAAAAAAAAATGTTTGGCAATGCATGTGCATGAATTTAGGAGGCCAGAGCTTCTAAAAAAGCACTCAAGGTTACACAGTTCTGGTGTGAGGTCTCTTGCAGCTCCACCACAAAGCAAATTTACTACTGTTCTAAAAGTGAAAGTTAATTTAAAGGCACTGTATACGATTACCCCCAATTATATTAATAGATCTTTGTGGACATTAAACTCTTGTTATACGATGTTGTACAATCAAACACCATTATATAACGTTACAAAACAACGTCACATCAAATAAAAGCATACTTCATATTAGCCCAACTAGTAGCAGTCAGTCAGTCAAAATGAACAAACCTTCAAATCTGCTTGATGCAAAACAGCAAATTCCGCGCTGAGGTGATGAGTCAGTGACATGCCTGGAGGTAGTGAGTGACAGGAGTAGCCCATTTGGCCCCATCCCTGGACCTGCCCCTGTGTTACTTAAATACACAACTGGTTTTGTACCATATAATGTTACAAAAATCCAATTTGCAAAACATAGAAGATACAAGCAGATTCCCTTTCTTGGGCGTTGCTCAGTCAGAAAGCTGACATTCTTCAAGGCAGTAGAATGAAGAGGCAGCATTTCAACATTTCACAGAAACTCCAGAAACCTTCGAGGAACTCTCTGCATGTCTCTGTCAGAGCATGTTCTTAGGTACGTGCTCTCTTCACACGGCCAGCAGGGACAGGTAAGCAGCTGCTGTACTTCTGAGAAGAGGAGCTTTGTGGAGAAAATCATGACTTCATCAGCAACCAGAGAACATACGGATCTGCGTAGCCCCAACTCCAAAACCTTTCGACTGAATTTCCATCAGTATCACTATAAAATTGAGCAGTGGCTCTCTGTCACAGTAGTAACACACCCAGTTTGTTTACAGATATAGATCATATATCAACATAATTTTTGGCAAGTGTAAGTGCAGATGGCTTAGTTAGACTGATTTACTGTAAGGGAAAAAAAGCAGGAATCAAAGCAGGTAACATTTAAAGATTCACACAATGTTTTAGTCTAGATTTAGTTTAGATTTAATGTGTAATGTTTTTTTCAGTATTTCATATTATTTACTGATTTATTCATAGACTTGATTTTAATATTCATTATTTTTTACCTTTATTTGTTTGGGTGTCCATGTTTTTAAAAAAAATGAGGTAAACGTGCAAGTCCAATTACAACAACACAAACATCAAACAGTAAATAAATACATGAACACATTAAATGAACGATGTATTCAGATCAGATACTCCTGGACATTTTATGTTTGGAAGAAAAAAAAAACAGCTAGCCAGTACAGTGGTGGACGCTGATGAGGACATTTATGTTTTTTCTCCTCAGTGGACAATGTGCCAGTATGTTTTGTAATAGAGTATATTTTCACTGTTTATAAACCCATCTAACATCAATTTGAGCAGTTAACATTCAGTTAACCTCAGCTGGAGTGGTTACCATTTAGCTAAAGCTGATGCAGTTGACATTTAGCTGACGTCAGCTGGAGCAGGTAACATTTATCTAACTTCAGCTGGAGTAGTTAAGGTTTAAACCTTCAGTTATAGTAGTTAACATTCAGCTAACCTCAGCTAGAGCAGTTAACATTCAGTTAACCTCAGTTAGAGCAACTAGCTAACCAAAGCTAGAGCAGTTAACAGTTAGCATAGTTAACATTTATCTAACAGCTGATGCAGTTGATATTTAGCTAACTTCAGCAGTAGAAAGTAACATTTAGCTAACTTCAGCTGGAGCAGTTAACATTTAGCTAACTTCAGCTGGAGTAGTTAACATTTAGCTAACTTCAGCTGGAGTAGTTAACGTTTAGCTAACCTCAGTGGGAGTAGTTAACGTCTAGTTGACTTTAGCGTGAGTAGTTAACGTCTAGTTGACCTCAGTGGGAGTAGTTAACGTCTAGTTGACTTTAGCGTGAGTAGTTAACGTCTAGTTGACCTTAGTGGGAGTAGTTAACGTCTAGCTAACTTCAGCGTGAGTAGTTAACGTCTAGTTGACCTCAGTGGGAGTAGTTAACGTCTAGTTGACTTTAGCGTGAGTAGTTAACGTCTAGCTAACCTCAGTGGGAGTAGTTAACGTCTAGTTGACTTTAGCGTGAGTAGTTAACATCTAGCTAACCTCAGTGGGAGTAGTTAACGTCTAGCTAACTTCAGCGTGAGTAGTTAACGTCTAGCTAACCTCAGTGGGAGTAGTTAACGTCTTGCTAACTTCAGCGTGAGTAGTTAATGTCTAGCTAACTTCAGCGGGAGTAGTTTTAGCTATAGTAGTTAACATTTAGCTAGAGCAGTTAGCTACCCAAAGCTGCAGCAGATAACATTTAGCCAACTTCCGCCCCTAACAGCCCCCTAGTAAGCCCCCAACCTCACTGAAGATCATTCTTATCAGAAGATGACACACACACTGAAGCTGTGACCAGTAGGAACATGCTAGTGCAAGAGATGTACTATGTATGTGTGGGTACTGTGAGTAATGGCATGTGTGTGTGTGTGTGTGTGTGTGTGTGTGTGTGTGTGTGTGTGTGATAAGAAGTGTGGGATGTCCAGTGGAGTCAGAAAGAAGGAGGAAGTGTTTCCTTGCCCCATCACGCACAGTGTGTGTCATAGTGGAACATGGAGGACTGGACACACACGTTTTTAGATATGACTGTGTGCATGGAGAAGAGAGGTGAGGCGAGTGAGATATTTGTTAGTGAGAGTTGTTGTGGAAGACTATGCATGTGTGTATGTCCACACATATCTGTTGAGAGACAGACAGAGAGAGAGACAGAGAGAGAGTTCCAGATAGAGGCAGAGAGATAGAGAGAGAGTGGCATACAGAGAGACATACAGTGAGACAGAGCAGTAGGGAGACCAAGAGACATGCAGAGAGACAGAGAGCTAGAGAGACATATAGTGAGAAAGAGAGGTAGAGGACGAGAGACATGCAGAGAGACAGAGAGCTAGAGAGACATATAGTGAGAAAGAGAGGTAGAGGACGAGAGACATGCAGAGAGACAGAGAGCTAGAGAGACATATAGTGAGAAAGAGAGGTAGAGGACGAGAGACATGCAGAGAGACAGAGAGCTAGAGAGACATATAGTGAGAAAGAGAGGTAGAGGATGAGAGACATGCAGAGAGACAGAGAGCTAGAGAGACATATAGTGAGAAAGAGAGGCAGAGGACGAGAGACATGCAGAGAGACAGAGAGCTAGAGAGACATATAGTGAGAAAGAGAGGCAGAGGCCGAGAGACATGCAGAGAGACAGAGAGCTAGAGAGACATATAGTGAGAAAGAGAGGTAGAGGCCGAGAGACATGCAGAGAGACAGAGAGCTAGAGAGACATATAGTGAGAAAGAGAGGTAGAGGACGAGAGACATGCAGAGAGACAGAGAGCTAGAGAGACATATAGTGAGAAAGAGAGGTAGAGGCCGAGAGACATGCAGAGAGACAGAGAGCTAGAGAGACATATAGTGAGAAAGAGAGGTAGAGGCCGAGAGACATGCAGAGAGACAGAGAGCTAGAGAGACATATAGTGAGAAAGAGAGGTAGAGGCCGAGAGACATGCAGAGAGACAGAGAGCTAGAGAGACATATAGTGAGAAAGAGAGGTAGAGGCCGAGAGACATGCAGAGAGACAGAGAGCTAGAGAGACATATAGTGAGAAAGAGAGGTAGAGGCCAAGAGACATGCAGAGAGACAGAGAGCTAGAGAGACATATAGTGAGAAAGAGAGGCAGAGGACGAGAGACATGCAGAGAGACAGTGAAGTAGGGAGACAGAGTTATCCGGAGAGACAGAGGGGTAGAGCGACATATAGAGAGACAGAGAGTTATATACAGTGGGGCTAAAAAGTATTTAGTCAGCCACTGATTGTGCAAGTTCTCCTATGTAGAAAGATGAGAGATGTCTGTAATTTCCATCATAGGTACACTTCAACTATGAGAGACAAAATGAAAAAAAAAACCTCCAGGAAATCACATTGTCTGATTTTTAAAGAATTTATTTGTAAATTATGGTGGAAAATAAGTATTTGGTCACCCACAAACAAGCTAGATTTCTGGCTGTCACAGACCTGTAACTTCTTCTTTAAGAGGCTTCTCTGTCCTCCACTCATTACCTGTATTAATGGCACCTGCTTGACCTTGTTATCTGTATAAAAGACACCTGTCCACAACCTCAAACAGTCACACTCCAAACTTAACCATGTCCAAAACCAAAGAGCTGTCAAAGGACACCAGAAACAAAACTGTAGACCTGCACCAGGCTGGGAAGACTGACTCTGCAATAGGCAAGCAGCTTGGTGTGAAGAAATCTACTGTGGGAGCAATAATCAGAAAATGGAAGACCTACAAGACCATTGATAATCTCCCTCAATCTGGGGCCCCACGCAAGATCTCATCCTGTGGGGCCAAAATGATCATGAGAACTGTGAACAAAAATCCCAGAACCACATGGAGGGACCTGATGAACGACCTGCAGAGAGCTGGGACCAAAGTAACAAAGGCTACCATAAGTAACACACCACGCCAAGAGGGACTCAAATCCTGCAGTGCCAGGCGTGTCCCCCTGCTTAAGCCAGCACATGTCCAGGCCCGTCTGAAGTTTGCCAGAGAGCATATGGATGATCCAAAAGAGGATTGGGAGAATATCATATGATCAGATGAAACCAAAATAGAACTTTTTGGTAAAAACTCAACTCGTCGTTATTGGAGGAAGAAGAACGCTGAGTTGCATCTCAAGAACACCATACCTACTGTGAAGCATGGGGGTGGAAACATCATGCTTTGGGACTGTTTTTCTGCAAAGCGGACAGGACGACTGATCCATGTTAAGGGAAGAATGAACGGGGCCATGTATCAGGAGATTTGAAGTCAAAACCTCCTTGCATCAGTGAGAGCAAAACACTGCTGAGGCAACAAAGGAGTAGCTCTGGAAAAAGCATTTCAAGGTCCTGGAGTGGCCTAGCCAGTCTCCAGACCTCAACCCCATAGAACATTTGTGAAAAGAGAGTTGAAAGTCCGTGTTGCCCAGCGGCAGCCCCAAAACATCACTGCTCTAGAGGAGATCTGCATGGAGGAATGAGCCAAAATAGTGTGTGTAAACCTGGTGAAGACTTACAGGAAACGTTTGACCTCTGTCATTGCCAACAAAGGTTATGTTATTAAGTATTGCGTTGAACTTTTGTTATTGACCAAATACTTATTTTCCACCATTATTTACTAAAGAAATCTTTAAGAGTCCTACAATGTGATTTCCTGAATTTTATGTCCTCATTTTGTCTCTCATAGTTGAGGTCTACCTATGATGAAAATGACAGACCTCTCTCATCTTTCTAAGTAGCAGAACTTGCACAATCAGTGTCTGACTAAATATTTTTAGCCCCACTGCATAGTGAGCAAAGAGACATAAAGAGAGGTAGAGAGACAGACATAGAGAGAGACGCATACAGTTAGAGAGACAGAGAGGTAGAGAGACATACAGAGAGGTAGAGAGACAGACATAGAGAGAGACGCATAGTCAGAGAGACAGAGAGGTAGAGAGACATACAGAGAGGTAGAGAGACAGACATAGAGAGAGACGCATACAGTCAGAGAGACAGAGAGGTAGAGAGACATACAGAGAGGTAGAGAGACAGACATAGAGAGAGACGCATAGTCAGAGAGACAGAGAGGTAGAGAGACATACAGAGAGGTAGAGAGACAGACATAGAGAGAGACGCATAGTCAGAGAGACAGAGAGGTAGAGAGACATACAGAGAGGTAGAGAGACAGACATAGAGAGAGACGCATACAGTCAGAGAGACAGAGGTAGAGAGACATACAGAGAGGTAGAGAGACAGACATAGAGAGAGACGCATAGTCAGAGAGACAGAGAGGTAGAGAGACATACAGAGAGGTAGAGAGACAGACATAGAGAGAGACGTATACAGTCAGAGAGACAGAGAGGTAGAGAGACAGACAAAGGTAGGGATAGAGACATACAGAAAGACACAGGGTGAAAGACACATACAGAGAGAGAGAGACATATTGAGAGAGAGAGAGAGAGAGAGAGAGAGGGACCCACTCAATGCCTGAGTGCCCATGTCCTGTTTTCTCAGAAAACATTTGCATGAAGCCAACGCACTTCATGTAAAGGAAGAAGAGCTACAGTAAGGAAGTGTTACTGACAGAGCGAGCGAGAGAGAGTGTGAGGGAGGAAGATAAAGACACACACACACACATACACACTTTGAAAATGCAGAGGAACCCATTAAGGGGTGTGTATGTGGACACTCTCAGAATAAGGTTATTTACATACAGGTTTCCGGCCCTGAATAAAGACCTAGGTCCACTATTTATAGTTCTCTCACTGCTCTCTCTGTATGACACTGACAACACCACCGCTGTGCCTGATTCAATCATACCAGCACCACACACACACTACCATGTTGGCATCGCTGCTGCCCACCACCCAAACACTGACCACTGATGGAATAGAAGCTGACTAACACAGTCAGTGTGCACCAACAGATGGGTTACAGCCTCTGCACGCCAACAAGGCCGCTGTTTCTAATAAAGTGGCCAGGCCGTGTACTCAACACATACCACCATGTTAGTACCGCTGCTGCGTTGGGAATGGGGGTCCACAACCTAACTAGTACCTTATCTTTGCCCACTTGTGTCCACTTACAACATTTGTGTGGTTTTATCTACCAAGAACAGCCATTATTCAGTCCCGCATGACCGATCAGCCATGCGCACAATTGTGTAGCTCCCCCTTGTGCTGCCACAAGAGATCTGACCAATTGAAGCATGGTCTTCACAAGACCTCTAAAAGTGTCCTGTTGTGTTAGCTGCAGATCCCGTAAGCCATGTAAGTTGTGAGGTGGGACCTCCATGGGCTACATCAATGAGCCTTAGGTGCCCAACACCCTGTTGCGGGTTCGCTTGGACCACTTGGGCCACTTTTAGTAAGGTGCTTCCTAATATGTTCACCACCTGACGGATGTCACTGTAGATGAAGGAAATCAATGTTTTATTAACTTCACCTGTGCTAATGTTGGTGCTAATGACTGGTTGGAGTAAACCTGGTTATATGTAAATGACCACTGCTCTGACTGACTGCTCATTAGCCCTGTCCCAATATATGCAACTGCCAGGCTGTAGGGTTTACAGTTTCTCTGTAGGGTGTCAGGACGTCAGGATTTGGCCACGCCCAAAAGTCTGCATTCTAGTGTGGACGTTGAGGAGAACCACAGAGCTTTGGGTCTCAAAGCGATCCGGTTTGGCAGCTTAATGTTGATGTAAGGACTGAGGTGTGGGCTGGGGAGTACATGTAAGTTTGAGCGCTTACGTGCTGCATTCAATTCTTTGATTTAAAAACAAGTGAAAACAGGCAAACCTAGTTTTGCCGGACCGCCACAGGCTGCATAGAATCGCCAATGGCATTTCAACAATGGGGAATCTGCTCTTTATCATGATGTGAAGAGCCCAGAACCTAATGAACATGGCTTGTGACTAACACAGAAGTAGCGATGCTGAGTGAGGCCATTGGACAGCATGGTAGTGAGGCTAACGTTGCGACAGTGCTGCTAACAGCACGGTAGCACTGCTGGCTGAGGCCGGTGGCCGTGATGCTGGGGAGGCCAGTGGTCATTGCAGTAGCATTGCTAACAACATGCTAGTGATGATAATGGTGCGATTGCAAGCCTGGAAGTCGCAGCAGTAGCAATGATAGCACCACAGTAGCGATGCTGAGCAAGGCCGGAGGCCAGTGCTGCTAATGCCACGGTAGCTGTGTTAACATGCTATCTCTATGGACTTAATGCCACATCAATGCTCAGTATGTCTTCGCACCACTTCCCTTTACAATAATATTTCAAGCAAGGACATCCAACCTCAGCTTACCTAAGATCACAGCTCCTCTCAGCAGCGCAGGTACTTGTTAGCCTCAGCCGTATAGACAAACAAGAGGAAGTCCTTGTTTCGCATGTGTGTCAGTCACTCACTCATACAGTCAGTAAGCAAAATGACCTCTTCTAGGCCGCAAAAGGTGAGAAAAATGAGAGGGTACGGGCCCTTTAAAGAGATGAGGAGATGACACAGGTAGAACTGTGCCAGCTTACCCTATAAAAACGTCACAACCGTCAACAACAGAGTTACAAGTTTTTTTATGAGACAGTTTGATGCATGGCAGAGAAGAGAAAGGCGAGCGAAGGCATGAGGAGTGGAAAAAAAAACAAGGAGTGTCAGCCAGTGATCGAGAGAAATAAAGACAGTTCTTTGATTTCTCAAACAAATGTCCCAGTTCCACGTCTCTGAGTGTGTGTGAGTGACAATGGGGTGACTAAGTGCTGTGTGTCTATTTGAGGAGAAGGGTAGACAATATCAATCATCCTCTGATTAATAAGACCAGATAGAGCTGGGAACACACACTCACGACTTTGAGCTGAGGACAGAGTGCTTCTGGTACCTCTGGCATGCTGGCTCTGACTCATGCGTCTGAGACCAGACACACACACACACACACATATACATACATGACATGGGTTGTCTGCACTGCTTGACACTATAATTCGCTTGCACAGAAATAATAGAGTGAAAACTGTGATTTGAATTTCATTGCTGTGTTTTTCCCTAAAATGTAACTTTTAGAGAGGAAGGAAAACACAGTTCCTGTAATGTACTTTAAAGGGGAATTCCTCTGGTCCTAAAAATGTTCTCCAAACAAAGTTATTCAAGGTGCGTCAGTGTAAAATTTAGCATGGTTCCCTGTTCTTAAGAAACTCGCTAAATCTTAATCATTGACAGTCCCTAGCTCGTCCCAAAAGCACTGTATAGAGCAGCACTATCATTCCAGAGAGCACAGTTTCACTGCTCCACAACTCAATGCTGGGGCGGGGCGGGGGGGCTTTATACCCCTCTAGCCCACGCCTGGCATTAGGCATGGTATCAGTAGATTGATGATGTTGATCTGCTCCAGAGAGTCCTATTCTATTGGCAGTACTTCTCTACAGGGACTAGACAAGCTGTGAGTGTTCATTTGCAGCAATGGGTGCAACTTAAAGTAGCTGAATGCATTCATTAGAAGGGGTGTCCACAAACATTTGGACACATAGTCCAGCTAGATACTTTCAGTTGTGATGGCAGCAGCTGCTTGCTATACTGAATAGCACCAGCAGTGCTACTGCTGCTAAGACGGCCCATTGAGTATTTGTATACACATAGACTATAGAAGGCCTGGTTTGGGAACATACCTCCCGAATGTCAGTCTGCACCTAAACACCATGTATTTTGACATTCTGTCTCTCAACTGGTCTGGCTCATACCTGTGCTTGTCTGTTGTCTTTTGTCCTCTGAAAAGTTTCTCCTTAATTCTTTATTTAAAATGTGATCAAGGATTTAAATCAAAATCTGTCTGTTATTAAATATTAAAACACAGTAAAACATACCGCAAAGGTTACATGCTGGAATGGTGCACAGGCCGAAAGCAGCGAGTCAATGATATATCTGATCGACTGATACTTTGGTCTAATCAATATCGGGGAAAAAAAAGATGCAGATAATATTAATCACATGGCTCTGATAGGGTAAGCCCGTCATCAATATTATAAGGATCAATATTATGCAGCCTGTTCTGTTCAGACCCCCTTTTATTAAACCAGTCATATAATGAGACAAAGCCGCGCCAGGCTGCTGCTGATCGTCAGTTTAGGCGAATTTTTAATCACTACTACCTGGAGTGCAGTCGATCCCTAAAGGCCAAAAGCCAAAGTTCAAGCTCTGAGCTTCTGGAGGGGGCCCTGAGGACAGTCACAGAGATGTGATTGAAAGCTTTGGATGTGACCATCACTGCGAGGGCGGCTTCCCCCAGGCCTCAGGGTGAAGGCGTTGAGCGGAGGAGTGAAAATGCCGCAGCGCCGCATTCCACACAGCCCTGCAGGTCACGTTCGTACCCAGCGCCAAGCCATGGAGCGAAACATGTCTCATCATTTTTATGACTCTCTATTTTCCCAGCCTGTTTTCTTTCTGCCTTGCTTTCTTTTTCCCTTTTCTATTGACTGCTGCCTTTGTGTTTTCGTCTTATTCCGATCCGATCGGCTCAGTTAAGACCCATTTAAAACAGTTCTAATTCAGTTTAATTTAATAAAACTCATTTCAGTTCTTTTCCATCCAAGGACACTCAGTTCAGTTCAGTCCAGTTTAGTTTAGTTCACTGCAAACCAATTTAGTCCAGTTTAGTAGGGGAGTCAATTCAATGCAATTCGAATCAACAAAACCCAGTTTACTTTAATTCAGTTCAACTCAATGCAGTTCAAACTAATTCAGTTCAGTTCAGTACAGCCTACAACCAAATCATTCCAGTTTACTTTGGTTCAGTTCAGTGCAATTCAGATCAGAGACATTCAGTTTTTCTCAATTCTGTTGCTGTCAATGCAATTCAGGTCAAATTCAGTTCAGTTTACATCAGTGCAGTTGAAATCAGATCTGGTCAATTCAGATCATTACAGATCAGTTCAGTTAAAAGTTTAGTTCAAATGAATTCAGTCTAGATTTTGGTTTAGATTAGTTCAGTTAGATGTGATTCAGATGAATTCGGTTCAGTTTAAACCAGTTCAATTCCTACATTCCATGTAATCCAAAAGAACTTGGTCTAGATCAGACCAGTTCAGTTCAATATACATCAGTTTAGTTCTGATCCACATTAAATTCAGATTAGATCCGTTAGTTTCAAAAGGATTTAATTCAGTTCCACTTGATATAGTGCAGTTACACTTATTGTGAATTAAAGCAGTTCACTTTTGTACAGTTTACATTAATGTGATTTTATGTGAAAAACAATTTTCAAAAATAGCAATTAATTCAAATTAGTCACATTTTATTTGCATAGTGTTTTATTTTTGTTAGTTTTACAACAGGTAACTTTTCCACAGTAGCATTTCCAGATATGAACTGATGGTAAGAGTGACAGGGAAAACTCCCTATTACACTATCAAACACTGAGAGGAAGCAAGACTCAAAAAAGGGAACCCGTTCTCCTCCAGGCCGCGCCAGTAGTTATGGAGTTTTTACATAATTAGCAAAAACTTACATGTAAGATTACATGGAGGCATAAAGACTGATATGAAGAACTGAGAAAAGACCAATGAGTAATGTTTAAGTATTGTTATTAGGAATTTCCTAATTTTGCAAGGCATTTAGGTGAGAATTCATTTATTTTGATAACAAAAGGGGCCTGTATGTGGGCCCACATGTCACACCGTCATTCTTATAAAATATTCACTTACCTACTTGTTTCACAGTCGGCACCAAATAGGTCAACAAAGTGAATGATTCAACTGAAAGAAAGTCACACACAGAGTGGTGGGCTAACACCTCAGCACCTCACGGGAGGAATTGGGAGTTAGATGCCTTGCTCAAGGCCACCCCAGCTGTGAATGCTGAGGGAGCGCTGTGCCTTAAGTAGCCCTGACCCTCACTTCCTGCTGGTCCAGGGGATTGAATCGGTGACCTTTCAGCCCGAAACCCACTTCTCTAAACTTACGGCCGCAGAGTTCAGTTCAGCCGGGGACTGAAAGGGTCAGTTGAGATTGTGAGCAGCTGTAGCTGTTTGCTGTTCCTCATGTGAATCCTGGCAAAAGTCGTCAGTGAGTGAAGGGGCTGCTTCCTTCTCTTGCTTTCCGACCACACCTGCTATTTTTCAGCGCTAGCGAATCACAGAAAGGGAAATGGGAAAATCGTGGTGTTTGGCCGCAAAACAATGTTTACAAACAGCTTGCGTTGCTGGCCTCTACTTATGCAAGTCTGTGGTCAGATGGTCAATCTCAGTGGACGTTGTGGAGTTCCCACGGAAAGGAGGAACAGATTGCGCACATTACAGTAACGATCCTACTACTGTTTCCTTAAAGTAAGCCTTCAAACTGACCTAGCTGCCTCTATACACCAGAAAAACAAAGCACTTGAGAGAAACAATGAAGCAAGAACAAATGCAGAGGTAAATATGGTGCATGTTCTGCTGATGTGAATAAACAGAGATAAGGGTCCAAGCAGTTTTAGAGGTGTGAAACTAAACTAGGAGAAAGGACTACAGGAGCCAATCAGGCATGTCCTAATACTGCGTACCCCCGCGTGCCTTTCTTTACTGGCTGCATTTACTCCATCAGGCCTTAAGTGTAACCGGTACAATAACATCCTAATGATTCTTTACTGATCCAGGTGAGGATAAAGTTGACAAACACTGATTCATGGCCACCAAGATCCAGAATTTGACACCAGTATAGACTCTTAAATGTATTGACTGGTGTTTTTTTTTTTTCTTCCAGTAGCCACCTGGTAGAGGTGTAATAACTTGGAAAAATCAGATTTCAATATAAATATAAATATAAATTGGTAGTACTTAATTTGATATTTTTATCGATACTCGAAAAATAATTAAGTATTTTAAAAAACCCATATGTTATAATGTTAATCTTCCCACTGACATTACTTTCCATGTGCATATATGTTCAAAAACGTCATAAAATCCTATATAAAAAGGAAATGATTTTAAATAAATGAATAAATTATTTAAAATGTTATTCACAATCAGGTTTTAAGAAGTACCAAATGATAAACAGCTGTAGATGACTCTGTCTGTCTGTGGTTTAGTGAAGACCAATTTTTCTTGAAACTTGAAAGCCTCTAAAAAATTCACTGTAAACAGACAACAGTGAGTTTTTCTCTCTATCTTTCTAAGTTATTTATTTTCTATCTCTATTAATTCTAATTATTCTATTCTTATTATTCTATTCTATTCTATTCTATTATTCTATTACTCTATTATTTCTATCTCTATATTCTAAGTTTTTATTCATTTTGAAAATGCATGGATGGGAAAAGCATTTGAAGAAAAATAAAACATCACAAAAAGGTTTTATGCTAGGTAAAAAAAAAGGTGCAAAATGCTAAAACAGTGAAGGGTTTTTCAGATACACATGATTCCCCTATCAGTTGGCATGGGTGGTCGGTGACTGGAAAAACCACAGACCCTATGGATGGTCCAATCATAACAGCTTTTCAAAGGCTGCTTTCGACATTCTGAAACGCTGAATCCTAAGCTGGTCTGAAATGGCTCTGCACTGTGCTCTCCCTGAACTGTCTGCTGTGTTTGTGCTCCCAGATGTATTGTGGACATTGTTTTTTAGAAGACAAAGGTTTCTGGAAGGTTCTTTAAGGCACCTTAAAAGGTTCCTCCACAGTTCCAAACTGAACTTCAACCAATCAACTCCACCGTCCCAAAGAACCAACCACCACTGGCAACATTGGGCCTTATTTACCAGCTATTTTTAAGAAGTTGCTTCTTCTTTAATCCACTGATGCAGTTTTCTAATTTGGATTCTGACATTCCAGTGCTTTCTTATTAAAGATTTGTTCAGTTCACGAGAACAATGGGATCCATCCATTTATGAGCAGAGCTGTGATCAATTCTGTGGTTTAATGAATCTGACTTAGACTTTTTGTTAGGACTTTTCTCTACAACAAATTCTTAGAAAGATATTGGTGAATGAAGCCTACTCCCAGTTTCACAGAAGAGTTTAAAGACATTTCAGAAGCTATTCGTCAGATGATAGAATGCAAATTTAATGGTTGTGGTCATTGGAGTCACAGAGCAGTCAGCTGATGCGTTTCTGGAAAAAAAAACAGCTGCGGAGAAAACATCTCTGTGGTCCTGCTGGACTGGACGTGATCGTACCTGATGTCTGCGCCGCGTCTACAGCCAGGGCTCATTTGCACATTCAGCGCTGTCTGTGTGCCGGTGTGGCCAACAAGATGTGTGAGCTTTTAGCCTCCTGTTGTAATTGGACGAGTGGGCTCTCTCTCTCTCTCTCTTTCTTTCTCTCTTTCTCTCTCTGTCTCTCTCTCTCTCTCTCGCTCTGTCCCACTCCCACTTTTCTTTCATCCCTTTGCCCTTGTTCTTTAATCCTTATTCAAAGTGCCTGTCCCTTGCTCTTCACAATTTCCCACCCTCAGCTTCCCCCTTCTTCTTTTTTGGCTTGTTCTCTCTTCCTCAACACCCCTTCCCTCATCTCTCTCTACTCCTACACTCCTTTCTCTTTCTTTTACTCTTTTCATCTTTGATGTACTTCTGCATTCCTGTCCTCCCACTCTAGAAGCTCTCCCTCTCTCTCTCTCTCTTTCACTCTTTCTCAACATGAACAGCATGAACCTTCCCTCGGGGTAGAGAGGTAGAGCATTTTTTGTCCCTGTTAACAATAAATGCTTAACTTGTTAATGATAAACAAAGGTGTGTAGAGTATATAATGGGCCCCATTCACCTAAATTCTCCTACATTTGTCCTAAGAAATTCTACATCAGATTCATGATGTGTTTCTAAAGCGCTCTGCTCTTACAATGATGGCTCCCACTGCCCTCGCAGACTGAACAAAGCCCACATAAGAAAGCATTGGTGAATGTCAGAATGTCAGAGGAGATTTCATCTGAAGAACGGTTGGTGAATGAGGCCCAATATCATTAAGGGTTGCATGGTGGCAAATGAGGTAGGGGTCTGGGTTTGAGGGGGTTCAATCCTCACTTGTGAAGAGCTTCATGTGTTTTCCCCACAACCTCGCAGGTTTCCTCTGCAGAGCCCATTTTCTTCCCACCTCCCCAAAACTCACATGGTAGGTGAACTGGCTTTGCTAAATTTGCTAAAAAGTGTGAGTGAATGGGTGCGTGTGGTACCCTGCGATGGACTAGCTAGCCTATAATTAATTAAGCATATGACAAAAAACCAACATGTTAACATATACCCATCTATTCAGGCTACAGCAGTTTAGCCCCGCCCATTCGCACAGATTATGACATTTTAAATAACACAAACAGGGCAGCCAATCAGAACAGAGGTATTCTGAAGTTTTGCCATTGCCAAGCAAAAACTTCAAAATAGCAACTTCACCGGAGGGGAAACAAGAATAACTGTCCGGACCGCCATTGGCTAGTTTTTCCTAGTTTTTACATGTGAGGGCCCCAGAACTTCATGAACATGGCTTGTGACTAATAGCGCGTTAGCAATGGTGGTAAGGTAGGCATGGTAGCGATGCTAACACTGCGATAACGATGCTGGGAGAGGCCGTGTGCAACGGGGTAACGATGCTAACATGCCCCAGCCATGCTGGTCAGGGCTAATGGTGGACCTGGTATTGATGCTGGGTAAGGCCAGCGCTTAGCGGCACTGCGGTACCACTTCCCTTTACAATAATATTCTAAGCAAGGAGACACTTACTTAGCTTACCTAAGATTACATCTACTTTTGGCAGCACATACACTTATTAGCTACAAAGAAAATCTTTGTAACCTTTAATAGAAGTCAATGTAAAAGATTTTATTCCAATATTCCATAATTCTGACACAGCATAAAGAACAACAAATTTGATCAGAAGTGGTACGTGGCAAAAATGGAGGTACAAGATTTTTGGATGACAGTGACGATATATATGAGTCTTAAAGGTGCAGTAATGCAGTGTTTTAATTTGTAGGGCTAACAGAGGTTAGACAATGGTCATGCAAAATGATTCAGAGCTGCGTCTGATATATTAACCCTCAAACCTCTCATATTTAAGTCTTTAAGACTATAGGAAATGAATGGGGTAATTGTTTAAAAAAAGAACGGGTTACTGACACTGACTGTAAGTGTGTTTTTTTTGGAGGTGTGACACGCTGGTATGTAAAGTGTCTTCTAATAAAATGACTTACATTACAGTACTGTGTATGCAAAAAGTCACTTGAGTGAATGTAACAGAGCGAATCTTCTACCCACCTCTGCAGATAAATGATGACACAGAGGGAGACTTAAAAAAGGTCCGTTAAAGGTCCCTCATTGCATAATTGAAGTCAATGCTGTTGAATCAATAACATCAGATAAATGATGAGGATGAGACAGAGAGAGAGAGAGAGAGAGAGAGAGAGAGAGGCCATTAAAGAAGCAGAATTTCCAGGCCAGTTTCAGTCTGGCATATGACCACCGCAACTAGCAAAGGTTTTACAATCCAGGATCCAGTATGTTCCCCTCTGTTTACATCACTGTTTTGAACTTTTAAATAACTCCCATATAGAAATACAGCATCCATGGATCCCACAGGGAGTGGGAAGTGAAATCTCCCTTGAAATGCCACAGTTTTTTACCAGGCTATTTCCGGACACTGCAGATCGCTGTTGTCCCTGACATTTACAATCAGAATGCTGGTCTGAAAAACGCTCAGCGCTCTTCCTGGTGCGTCTCGGGGAATGGCATGAACAGAAGAGCAGGAAATGGGAATCACTTGAGCGCGTCTGTGACAGCCCCGGCGATATGTGGGAATTTTGAGGACAGTTATATTCAGTTTGAGACCTGCGGGCCATATTCTGGTGTGTGTGTGGGTGTTTGCGTGTGTGCTTTTAAGTATCAGTATAAGATAATGTTTACAGGGAGGGTAGCACCACCACCCCTACACTTTACTAACCTCTCATATACAGCATGTGAAACATTTATTGTACACGTCACCAATTTTCTAAGTAAATATATTTCTAAAAGTGCTATTGACATGAAATTCTCACCCCATCCAATCCAGACATGCAAAGAAAACAAACCATAGATGTCCATAAATGAAGTTATGCGTAATAATGAACTGTCACAGGGGAAAAGTACTGAACACACTTACTGAAAAGTATTTATTACTTTTTTATATTTAATACTTAGTATAAAAGCCTTGGTTGGTGATTACAGCTTCAGGACGCCTCCTGTATGGAGAAACTAGTTGCATGCATTGCTCAGGTGTGATTTTGGCCCATTCTTCCATCTTCTGTGGGCTCCTTCTACTACTACTCTATCTACTACTTTGATTGATTCCATAGATTGTCAATGGGATTCAGGTCAGGTGATTGGCTGGGCCTTTCAGGCAGCTTTCTTTCAGTCTCTGAAACCAATTGAGAGTGTTCTTGGCTGTGTGTTCATTGTGTTTGGGATAATTGTCTTGCTGAAATGGCCACCCTTCAGTCATATAAAGCGTGCCAGTGTCGCATGCTGAAAAACAGCCCCACACCATGATGTTCCCCCTCGAACCCGAACATCACTGTTGGTATGGTGCTTTTGAGGTGGGGTGGTGATCATCCAACATCCTGACCTCACGAACGCTCTCGTCGCTGCATACAATCTAATCTTCACAGTAGTGCTCCTCCAAAATCAAGAAGAAAACCTTCCCTGGACAGTAGAGACATTTACTTCAACAAAAACAGGACAAGATTATTTTTATTTTGAATGATCTTAAAACTAAGAATGAGTAGGTGTCCCAAAACTTTTGTCCAAATAGAGTATATCACCACGTTGCCGTAAACCAGCTAATAAAAGAGCTTTTTTTCACTATAAAAAGAAAATAAGTGTGTTTTATTCTGAGGCAAAATAACAGGGTGGTACATGAGCTTGGATAATTGCACATAACTAATAAGTCACACACTTACTATTTATACATCAAACAACAACCAACTAAAATACTGAAATAAAATGCATTCTTTAAAACCTAGAAATTGATTTCTTGGCACCTTTAAAATAAATATTTACCCAGAATCTTTCATATACTTTAACTGTTTCAAAATTCTAAAGCTTAAACTCACAGATTTATGTAGTCTCAGACTTCTGGACTTGTCTCACTGTTTTTAAATTCCATGCTCAAACTACTGAAACACTCTACTACCACCCACACAAAGATACACACAGATAACAACATGACATCACACCGTGAGAGCGTGTGCTATTTCAGGCTAGATTTGTTACTAGATTGGATGAATTCTTTTTTCCCTTCCAGTATCCGACACATCTTCTGCAGCTTTAGGCCCGATACCCTGACCTATCAATACAGACACTTGGAAGAACTGCACCGTTCCCAGCCAACAACAGTGCAGCTCACAGCAGTGGTAAGTGAGGGGCAGACTGCTTTGCTGGAACAGGGTTATGGAGCTTACTGCGACAGTGTCTGCAGAGCAGTCTATAAAACAGTCAGGAGTCAGTCAGGGTAAGTTCAGGCTTTGGCAAATGTGTTGATAGAGCATGTCCGGTGTGTTCCATGACACAGGGGCAGCACTTTAGAGGCCCGTAAAGCCACAGGAAATGAGGTTCTTTGAAAGGGATGCACTGGGCATGCAGGAGGGCCTTCTAGAGCAGGATGTCCTCGTAAAACACTTAACTGAGGTGGAGAACAAAGTCCTTTCCACATTGTGGAAAAGGAGAAAAGCAGGGGCTGCAAAAAAGCTGATTTGACCAATGATATGTCTCCTGTCTCCAAAATGGTCACAAGAAAAAAATTAACATCAAATGGAAGTGCTGGGTTTTCTAAAGGTACCGGGTCAGAAATGCTGGGTCATTACATAGCAGAACACATGCTGGGACTTTTTATATGAATAACCTGAAATACCCAACCATGCAACTCCATAGCAACCATTTAGCAACACTAGATCACTCATCTAGCAACCACTTAGCAATACCATAGTAGCTTCCTGAGATACTATAGCAATCACCTTGCAATACCATAGCAACCCCAAAGCAACCACTTGGTATACCATAGCAAAGACCTTGCAAAAACAGTTTTAACCTAGTGACCTAGTGACCCCCCAGTAGCACTAGTACTGCTCCTGACATCTAGGAGGCTAAGGACTTGCCTGTGCCGGCCAACATCGTTTAAGAGTGATGAGGGGAGAGAGCGCCATCTACCCACCCGGAGAGGACACTGGCAATTGTGCTCTCTCAAGCGTGTTCATTGCTATCTTGGCAGTGAATTGTCAACACAGGCGTGTGCAGCCCAACGCGTGTACACTCCCACTTTGCGCCACTGAAATAGCAATCTGCCAAAGTCAGACCGCTCCTGGCTCTTAAAGGGAATGGCAAGTGACACGCTGATTGGTTTATTGCAGGTTACGCCCAAAACACACCCATGATTACTTTTCCATCGTTACGATAGCCAAGACACACTGACACACCCTAAATCATGCTGTACAGCTGAAGGCTCGCCAAAAGAAGGCTAAAATAGGGCCCATAGTGTTGGTTGACTAATCATGATCATAAACAATCATTAATTCACAACGTTCATAACATCGCCTAGTTAAAACATAGGTGAGCACAAACTGTGTGTATACAGCCTATACAGCTAACAGCACCATGCACACTCTCACTCTCCATGAAAGAGGCCTCGTTCTATATTTTGGTTTCATTTTGATTCATGAAGCTGAGAACATGCTCCACACTGTTGGAGAAATGAAAGACAGCAGGTTTTAAGAATAACTGTTACAAGGTAAAGTCAGAAAAACACACACACACACACACACACACACACCAACCACAAACATGCTGTTGTGTTACTATCACTATGGAGATTTTCCACTGAACTCTACTCAACACTTTAGCTACTGTACATTTGCATCTGCATCTAACCCTAACCTCAACCTCAGTGACCAAAACACATCCAGTTCTTCATCTAGAAGTTAAAAAACATGTCCCCAGTGTTTCCTGTTTGGTCCTATAAATAGAAGTGAGAGGGTATTTAAACCCTATATCATGGAAAACTGAACGTTCCCCAGGTTGAAATACTGTGCAAACATTGCTAAGTTTCCAAACATACCTTTCACTCTACAGTCCATGCAGTCCAATACGCTATATTGACAAAAGTATTGGGACACCTGATCTTCCATTGTTTCTTTTTTTAAGTTAGAGCAACTTTCTCTACTATCCAGGGAAGAATGCTTTCTACTAGATTTTGGAGGAGCATTGCTGTGAGGATTCAATTGCATTCAGCAACAAGATTAGTGAGGTTAGCGAGGTCAGAATGCTGGATGATCACCACACCACCCATGCTCAATTGATTGAGTTTACTTGGCTGTAGAAATGACAGTGTAACTTTTTTTTTCCCCATGAGTTTGGATCTGTAGCCCACTCGCTAAGCTAACCTTTGCTTAGCTAGCTCAGCTACATCTCCACTGAGTATCACTCAGCTCAGTGCAGCTGCAGTGGACTTGCGTTCTTAAATGTGCATTGGTTAACAAGGTTATTTGGCCATGTACTAGAACAGGAATTTCACACATGGAACACGCCGTAATTTTAAAAATACTGCCATCATTTTGAGATACCGTCAGCCTTTTCAAACACCACGATATGCGGTACTACCATTATACAGCCCAAGCCTAGTGTCCACAAACATTTGTCTGTGTCTGTAACTACGCTGTGATGTAAATGTGCGAAGCTATAAGCAGTGTTTCAATCCTGCTTTTTAAACGAAACACAGTCGTGAATCAAAGAAATGCTGAGAAATGCTCTCTGGGAGCCAATCAGAATAGAGCTTATTTACATATCTCAGTTTTAAAGGCCTTTACAGTTGTAACAAAAACAGCTTGTTTCAATTATAAAGGAAAAAGACGACGACACGATTCTCATGAATTTCAGGGGGGCGTGAAGCAAATGTAGGATGTGGAACCTTTAAAACCCATCTGTTCTTCTTCTCCTTCACATACCTGAACCGTCTAGACAGCCTCTCTATGTAGGCTCTACTGTATGTGGGTCATCTGGCGAGAGAGAGAGAGACTGAGAGGGGGGTGGATTATGTCTCAGTACACACACACAGCAATGTTAAGACAGAATGTAAGCACTGTTCTTCTGTTCTTCATCCTGTTTCAGAGGCTTTTGAAACTGTAACCAGAACAGCTATGCTAGTTTTTTTGCAAGACCTAAAGGCTGATTTAGGCCCCCGATTCAACACAGGCCCCCGTTTTTAACATGCCCTCGCCACCTTCGGCTCATTACTCAGATGTGCATCACATGTACTTCTAAAAGTAGGTATTACCCACTTCACACAAGTGGCTACTTGCAGTGGACAGGGAAGAGGACAGTTTTCATTTGGCTTAATTTGGCACTCAGACTTGACAATGTTAGCCAGTTGGTCAGTGTGCTTTGCAATGCACAGTTGTTGAGACATTTGACCTTACTGTACATTAGAGTTGTAATTAACTGCTTCTTCTGGCTGTAAGTTGGTCTAATACCGTGCTGGATTGCCTTGATCTTGGTTGTTGTTTGCTGTTTTGTTGCTGTGTAGTCTTCAGCTCACTAACTAGCGAAGTAATGAAGTCGCATGAGCCATCACATTACAGAGTACTTTGCAAGCAAAATCCCAGCAGTCAACTCCCTACACTATTCTCCTTGTGGCCAACTAAGGGTATTCTCACGCTAGCTCATGTGTACAGTACTTGTACACATGTTTCTTCCCCTCCAAAGCCTGACTAGCGTGACTGCTCTGTACCATGTCCAAGCACTGTAAAGTGAACGGTGCCCAGCCCTGCTCGACGAGGTGGGCTTGGGCATGGTTCAGTTGAACCCTAGCATAGAGCTCAAACACGACGCCAATGGTGCTGCCTAATTTTGATTAGCAGAACAGTGCTGTGTTGCAGGATTGATAAACTGATAAATCTATAAATAAAATCTGTGAGATTGAAATTCTGTGCATGTGCAGTCCAAATGGGGACTACCTGCAAAAAGACGCATGGTGATGATGTAAGCATGCTCGGTCTGGAAACGGGGCCAGCGGGGGAGTGGAGAGGAGGACAGTTGTGCTCAGGCATGGTACAAGTGTGAGTACACCCTAAGGTTCGAATCCCTGGCCAGGCAAGCTAGCCACACTACTCTAATAGAAGTGCTTGGGCAAGATGCTAACTCTTCCTTTCTAACATTCTCCTACCTACACTACATGTCCAAATGTTTGTGGACACCCCGTCTAGTGAATGCACTCAGCTACTTAAAGTTGCACCCACTGCTGACACAGCTTGTCTAGCTTGTCTAGACCCTGTAGAGACGTACTGCCAATAGAACAGGACTAGATAGAAGCAGATAGACATGAACCTATTGAAACCATGCCTAATGTCAGGCGTGGGCTAGAGGGGTATAAAGCATAAACTCTTATTTAATATCCTTAATTTCGGAAGAAACAATAAATGAGCAGGTGTCCAAATACATTTATCCATATAGTGAGTGTAACGTGGTTCAAACTCAAGGCACTATGGATAATAGTGTGAGGCAAATGTGCTTACTACTCATAACCAACTTAACCTCAGCTAATTAAGAAATGGAAAGGTCCTACACTGGAGCTCAATCCGTGAGCACACACAGATATTTAGCCGCTTGACTGTGCGTTCAATGCTGAACCTTAAATGATCTTCAGGATACAGCTGCAAATATACTCATGTTTACAATGTCCACTGTAATGAGAACAATGAAAGAAACCCAGAGTTAAGGCTAGGACTGGGCTCCAAACCGAGAAACAAGTGGAACCGAGAGCTGACTCCCAAGCTTTGGACTCAGTTCAGGAGAGTGCTGTTCAAGTTTGCCCGCATGCACACATGGTGTGAGATAGTCTGCTGTCACGGTCTAGACAGCCGGTCTGAAAAATGTGTCCTTCCACAAAGCACACATCCCTAGCCTGGCTGAATTGTACTTTGGACAAACTGGAACAAAAACGGTGGCAAACAAACAACACTGCCAAACATCTGTCCAGCTGAAGAAGCCCAGCTCAAGAAACTTTAGTAGTCTACTGTAGACAACTGTAACTCATTGTTGGCTGGCATTCACTCTCCTTCTGACCATAAGCTTCGAATGGTACAAAACTGCTCGGCTACTGACTTACACCCGCACACTTGATCACCTTACACCCGTCCTCCTGGATCTTCACTGGCTTCCTGTTAAACACCGGATCCAGTTTAAGATTCTCCTCCTTACCTATACAGCTCTAAACAATCAGGCACCTCCTTATCTGTCTGACCTACTTCTTCCCTACAAACCTTCTCGCTCTCGCAGCTCTTCTACTGATAGGCTTCTAAATGTGTCATGTCATTCATACCTTTAGTTACATGCTGTATTACACAGATGTATTATGAAGTTCAGTAATGTTATATTTTATATTTACCAGATCTCTTTTTAAACTTTTTTTTTTAAATTAAGGTATTTTTATGATATAATAACCGTCTCAAAAGATATCACGGTTTTACGTTAGCACAGTATGCAGTATTTCATAATTCATCCCATTGTTCTTCTTCTTATTATTATTATTACTATTATTACTGTTACCTATAATCATTATTAACAATATGATACACTGACACTGAAGGAATAAGAACAACATATTTCGTATTTATCAATAAAAGTATATATATATAATTATTATGATATATAGTAATTATTCTTAATATAATTACTATGCTAAAAATTACTTTCATTATGAATTAATGTGCTGATTATTTTCTCTATTGATCAATTGATTGTTTTTAAAACTTTGAAAATAGTACAAAATTGTTGGAATTCCTTTGCATCTTGAATTCGGTTGCATTTATTTTTAATCATAATTATATTACAGTAATTATGATCATTATTTATTTATTTATTTATTTTAAATAAATGGTATGGTAACCAACAATTTTTTAGATATCCATTAAAACCAGTATACCGCTGCAACCCTGGTTCCAAACTCAGTTTGTGCTCAATTTCTTCTGCTTTACATTTGTTTGTAGGTTTTGTAGTATGCTAAGGGTCGTTGTCTTGCTGCATGACCCACTTATAGTTAAGCTTCAAGGAAGTGTGTTCTGGTGAGTGACGAATCATGCTTCTTTATCTGGCAGGCTGATGGATAAGTCTGGGTTTGGTGAATGCCAGGAGAGCATTACCTGCTTGGCTGCACTGTGCCAACTGTAACGTTTGGTGGAGGGGGGATAATGCTATAAGACTATGCTGGTTGTTTTTCAGGGGTTGGTCTATAGGCCCCCTGTGTTTCAGTAAAAGGGAAATCGTAATGCTTTAGCACACCAAGACATTTTGGACAATTGTACACTTCCATCTGTGTGGAAACAGTTTGGGAAGAGCTCTATTCTGTTATAGCATGACTGACTGTGCCCCAGTGCACAAATCAAGCTCCATAAACGCATGTTTGGGTCCCGCCCAGAGCTCTGACCTCAACCCTGTCTAACACCTTTGGGACAAACTTGAATGGAGATTGCGAGCCAGGCCCTCTCATCCATCAGAATCTGACCTCACAAATGCTCTTCTGGATGAATGGGCAAAACCTCCCTCAGGTAACCTTGCCGAAGAGTGGCAGCTGCTAGAGCTCCAAATGAGGGACCAACTCCATATTATTCCCCATTGATTTAAAATGGTATCTCCTGCAGGTGTGATGTGTAGGTGTCCCAATACCTTTGTCCATATGGTGTGGGTATTTGTATGGCACAAAATCAGTGCTCAAGGTAAATCTTGAGAAGGCTTTGTCCGAATATGGTCAAAATTCACAGGTGTCGTTGCTATGGGAGTAACAGGAGTTGACCCAAAGCACATTCTGCTTAGACCTGTTGAACTACATAACAAGCCCATGTTACATTTTACACTTAAGTCTGTGCCCCACTTTCCCCTATATCATTTCTACATGAATATAACAGTTTACATTAGCACAGTGCTAACTCCCTGTTAGCTTTATTTGCCTGTAAATTCATAGATTTTTATTGCATTTACAACTTTGCAGTGTGTACGTCTGACACTTCATGTAAACGCAACAGAAGAAAACACTGGTAACATGAAGGAATTTTTTGAGGCATTTTTAATTTTTTTTAAAGAAGCACCCCGACAGTGGCTCACACAGAAACACACATACTGCTACACACACACACACACTGTCACACATACATGCGCACAGCCCGCACCGGCTTGAAACACGTTGCTACGGCAACTGCCCACTCGGGCCTACGCACACACCACCCACACGCGGTCAAGAATCAGATGTTTTTTTGTCTCTGTGTGTATTTGCGTGCGCATGTGCGTGTGTGTGTGTGTGTTTGTGTGCTCAACAGGAAATTAGTTTGCTTCAGGATAGGCTGCAGGTCTGTGAAAGCTGCCGCGTTTCCAAATAACAGTCTGCCTTTACTGGAGAAACAATATGCAGGCTCTGACACGAAAACACTGAGCAAACTGCGCAAACCTTGTAATTACAACTCATGTCAGGCTCTGTCGGTTTTTTGAGGTGCATGGCACAACAGGTCATGACTTCCAGAGCCAAGGAAATACAGCTGCATGTTTTGGCAGAACTTATAGAGCTATAATAATAATAATAATAATAAGCAAGTCATTATATCTAAAATTCCCATATTAATGCATTCCACTGTACAAAAATAGAAGCAATTTTATTATGTCTGGTTAAAAGTGTGTAAAATGTCCACATCAACGTAGACAGGTTATATCTAAACCTGGCAATAGTGGCATTAAACCTCCACCCTATAAACTCTAAAACATCCAGCAACATCACTTGGATGAGCAAATGGTGCTAATGTAAGTGGGTCATTGTCTCTTGAATTTGCTGTTCTGTTTCAGGGCTCATGAAACCACAACTATCCCCATACGTCCCCTGGAAATGACTAATGTTGCACCACATGGTTCCATTTTAGGCCCAGTGTTATTTCGTTTGTTCGCTGGTTCCTGTCATCTGCACTTCTTCTTTACAGATGACACTATACTGTGAGATTACTGTAAGTTTCCTCTGTAAAAAAGCAGAAAGCTTTAGCAAAACCACATTGAGCATGTGGCTCCTTACAGGCATACAAAGCTTTACCATGTGGTGTTTTACACACTATAATTGAAAGGAGCTCAAAAATATCATTTGTATTTCAATTCAGTTTGTTCTCCTTTTGTGAACATGCCACGAGTAACGTATACTGCAGAGGTTTCAGCTACAAAAAAGAACCTTGAACCCTCCCAAAGGCTAGTTTGAAGCGGTGTAAGCTTCAGAAAGAAGCCTGTATATTTATGGCACTTGTCTGATGCTCTTATATTTAGAGGACCTGAATCCTGTTGCATAGGAAGATAGGGAGAAGGAGTCTTGCCCAAGGACCCGTAAGGCTTATTAATGCTGAATGTTAAATACAGATATGGATACGGACAGAGCCTTTAGTCCATACTAAAGTACATAGTACATACATCAGAGAGATGGAGCAGTGGAGCAGTACCACTGGAAATCGTTGGGGCAGTGTAGCCGATAGTTCGAGCTAAACACAGGCACTGCCTCATGGACACGACAAAGAAGAAACTCTGGCAGAAAAGAAACTTATGGTGGAACTTTTTAACACACCTTTAACCCCCGCTGCCCCACTGCCTTTTTGTACCTTATCATGGCCTCCTCCACCGTCGCCATGTTTGCTGATGTCAGAAACAGTTGACTCTGAACTGCCCTCTAGTGGTTTTACTGCTTAACATCCATGTCAGCGTAAAAGACGCATAGAAGTATGTGGGCCGTGAAGGTTATGTTGAAACGGTCGTATTTGCATGTAGTAGAGGGTATAAATGAGCCTTTATTGCTTACCCTGCAGGGGAATGAACCCTTTTCACATTTCCGGATTCTTACTTGCGACGTTTTCTGACTGCAGGTAATTTGGTTCAGTCCAGCTTTAAGAGGTTTTGCTGTGTTTCTCTATGCCACAACTCTGAACAAACACAGCCATACTTGGGTTTTTCATTAATTGTGAACCAAGCACACACTAAGCTCTCAATGGATCCAGGCAATCTGACGTATAGTGGGTCCCAATTTACAAGTAAATGCCAGTGTTCGGTCGAGTTGCGCAGACAATCTTCACGTACTATCATATATAAGTATTTATATATTGCAAATTAAATCAAATAAACAATTTCTTATCACCGCTATTGTCTTATCCTTATCTCTGATACAGTGATGTAGGCTATCCAAATATCCCACATTTACTTCTGCGGGTAGCATTTTCTCATATGGTGCTTCTAGCCTATTGAAATACCCTACCTGCTCATTTAACTATAAATACACAATATGGTAGCACACGTTCTCTGGGTCACTTCACCGAGAGCAAACTCTATAATCCTGCTTCCAGTTGATTTATGCTCAGAGGTGGTGCTGTACCCTGCCATTTCTCTTGAAATAACCTTTAAATGCCCAAGATTAGAGAATTAGAGGAAGTGAGTGTATCTTTAGCATCGGACCATGACTATGCGTCTCCCCTGCCTCCCGGTAAAGTAATCCGTTCATTAGTATTACAACAGAGGATTAAATAATAATTGTTTGTTTTGATGCTGGTTAATAGAACTGGAATCAAGCCATCCTAATTTTCTCTAAATGGAAAGATTCAAATGCAATTATACGGTTTGTAAAGGCATCTTTAAAACAGGCATAACATTTTTATTAATGGTTAACCTTGGATATATAAATGTTTTAAAGGAATAAGCTGATTCTTTTTTATATTTTATAAATTGGTCAACATCACTGCTTGAGATATGAGGAAGGGTCTCAAGACAACATGTAAAGCATCTTACTGATGTTTCAGACAGGCTAACTGTGATTTTACCTAATCTGTCACCATTTCCTTTTAACGACATCAGAGTGTAAAAAACGGTTCATTAAACCCCAGTCTGTCATGAGGAAAATGGTGTTACTCACAATGCTACCCACTTCACTACACTATGCTACACCGAGCACTACAGTGTATTTTTCTAGTTTAAAGCTTTATAAGCTTCAAAAAGAATTCTGTACATTTCCAAATGCTAGGTTGAAGCATTGTAAGCTTCAGAAAGAACACCAAACCTCCTCAAATGATAACTTAAAACTTCAAAAAGCTTCAGAACGAACACTGGACCTTCTCAAAGTCTAGCCTGAAGCCTTATTAACTTGAAAAATAATGCCGTACATTTTCAAATGCTAGTTGGAAACTTATGCTGCACAAAAAACACTGGACCTTCTCAAATGCTACTATGAAGCTTTGCAAGCAAATAAAAAATTTTTTTTGCAGTGGAACCTGCTTTAATTTAGTGATGCGTGAACCAGTCCTTAGTAAACCCTTACACTATAACTGGGCTACCTTTGAACTTACGTACGGCTGGGGCAACCTGCTTTTGAGGAAACAGAGGAGGATCCAAACCTGGCCTTGGCACTATGAAACTGAAATAATTTCAGTTGAGTCATTTGATTATGTGTATGGCTAAATATATCCTGAATGATGTGCCTTGTTATTATTTTACTGTTTAATGTATTAATAATAATAAAAAAATAAATTCTTCTGTTAATTCTGAAAGATTTCTGAAGTTTTTATGCCTGCAGTGATGGCCTAGATTGTGTGTGGAAGGACACACATTCACCACAATCTCCCACAGAACTGAATGAAGACTGAATGTTCTCTATAGGCAGCTCCTTCACTA
Organism: Salminus brasiliensis; assembly: GCF_030463535.1. Classification (NCBI taxonomy): domain Eukaryota; kingdom Metazoa; phylum Chordata; class Actinopteri; order Characiformes; family Bryconidae; genus Salminus; species Salminus brasiliensis. Next base: position 7,608,882 of record NC_132900.1, read on the forward strand.
ATGAAACGCCCACACAGGCCTACTAACCAGATGCGTGAAGAGCGGAAAATAGACATAGACTGAATGAAAGGGAGCGAGAGAAAGAGAGGGAGGGAGGAAGAGAGAGAGAGAGGGAGAGAGAGAGGGAGAGATGAAATTGAAAAAAGGAACCAAATAGCGCCGGACTCTAAAAATAAAGTAACCTTTGGGAAAGAGAAAGAGACGAGAGCTGGTGGGAGGTTTAAAATAGAGCGGCTAACAAAAGGCCTGAATAAGTGTCTGTGTGCAGCGTTTTTCCCCCCAGCTTTTAAAAGGCTATTTCAGATGAGTTGCTAAGCAACTTCGAGTGATGTCCACAGCCTTCAGAGCACATGATTGTATCAAGAGCTTTAACCAGAGGAGTCACCCTGTCCACTCACACACACACATAAGCGCACACACACACACAGACACACACATTACAAACACATGCACGTGTCCCACTCCAGGTCTTCCAAGTTGCCTTATCTCAAAAAACAAATAAGCTTCTCTCTCTCTCTCTTCCTCACACACACACACACACACACACACACACACACACGAAGAAGAAAAAAAACACACCTTTTAAAGTTCCTGTTTTAACAGCACCCTTCACCAGTGGGAAAACACATTATACACTGGAGGTCAAAGGCCATCTCCCAAAGCCTGACTGCAGCCTTTTCATGTGGGATGAATAACGGCGTGCCGGTGAAAAAGAGGCCACGACAAGGGTCGCAAAACAGCGGGTGTGTGCTGCCATACGTGTGTGCGCACAAGTGTGTGTAATCATTTGTGTGGAGATCTGCGTCGAGATGTCCTACAGGTATATCACATGCTCCGTCGCTCTCTGAGCAGAAGTTCAGAAATGTGCAAGCTGGGAGGAAAAGTGTAGGTTAAGGAAATCTCTTGGATTCTCTTGGCCTTGGAATTGATTCAGCGCAACACATCGCGCATTCTGTTTTACAGCTCTCTCCAGCCCTCTCACCAACACTATTGGTCTACATGTATCTGTATCTACTTCAGCCTTTGGCCAAACTGCTTCACACCACACAGGAGCCAAACTTGGGACTCCGTAAGTGAGTCCAGGACTCTTAACTCCTAAATCCATTCGTCTACCTACGTAACATGATTTAACTGTAAGTCTTTCTGGATAGGAGCATCATCCAAATTCCCTGAATGCTTTCCTGAAGCTGCTGGTCTGTGTCTGCATGGTTTGATGTTCTGCACTGTTGCCACACAGTTAGCTGTTTAGCTAGCTGCACAAATGAGTGTGTTTACAAGTGTTTCTAATAAAGTGCTTAGTGAGTGTGGTTCCTTGTCATCTTTGAAGGGTGAGTCTGAATAGTATAGAAAATGAAAGCACCGTAATTCAGTGTTTATGTAATGTGTTTCAGCCTGTCATTTTTGGGGTGTGACTTTATGCTGTGGTGGAGAGCTCAACAATGGTTGCCACAGACCACAGTATAGAGAGGCCATATTTGTTTGACTTTGGACTTTTTAAGCTGGTTTACGCTAAAACATCTGGTACAGTCAGAAAATCCTGAACCATCCAGGCCTGTCATTACACAGCAATGTTGAACACACAGACCTTCAAGATAATCTGCCTTGGAGCCTCACTAAAATAATGCTAATTTCTATTAGCCTGGGATTTTCCCGCTTTGCATGAAGAATGTGATAGACAGGGAAATGAGCGGGAAGAGTTTAGATATGTTCTGCAATTATGTTCTCAAAGAAAATAACCTACTGTGAATTCTCACCCGGAGAGACTAATTTGGCCTTCATCTTTTACAACAAAAACAGAGTTTTACTGAAAAAGTGACTGTTTACATGACAAACGGGCAAATACACCGGGCCTAAGTCAAGGGTAGAATTTATTAAGATCCCAAATGGTGGTTAAAAGGTTTTTAGGGAATATTTAATACCATTTATTTTTCAATGGATGGTTCTTCACAGAAAACCTGTATTACACTGTATGTCCAAATGTTTGTGGACATCCCTTCTAATGAATGCATTCAGCAACCTGAAGTTGCACCCATTGCTGGCAGAGATGTGCAAATACTCAGAATACTCAGACTCTCTGGAGCAGATAATCATGAACTTAAGCAAATAAACATACCAGGCGTAGGCTAGAGGTGTATAAAGCACCCCAGCATTGAGCTGAGGAGGTGTGGAAGCGTGTTTTCTAGTAGGATGGATGATGGTGCTCTATCCAATACTGTTGGGATGAGTTGGGGAGTTGGGGATGAGGTGGGGTGGCGATCATCCAACATCCTGACATCACTAACGCTCTTGTCGCTTACTGCAATTGAATCCTCACAGCAATGCTTTACCAAAATCTAGTAGAAAGCCTTCTTCTCTGGACAGTAGAGACAGCTACTCCAACAAAAGTATATACAATGTTCTTTGATTGTGGAAGAAACAATAAATGAGCAGGTGTCCCAATACTTTTCAGCATATAGTGTATGTAAAAGGTTTGTACCAGTTAGACATTTCCCATTTAGGAACGCTTATTTTTAAAATGTAGGTTGGTGTAAGATTTAAAAAAGCATTAACCTGCTTTCTCATTCGTACAACTTATCACTCTGTCTAAAGTGAGCCTGGATGGAAATATTTTTCAAGGAAAAAGGGAATTTTTTCCAGGAACTATAATTTTGCTTTATCATGTCCAGACAAGATTCAACACTTCCTTTACTACTTACCACTGTAACACACCTCACTGATTCCCAAGTACCCTAACAGCCCTGGTGATCTGTTTCCAGCGTAATGGCTGTGACCTGCAACTGATGGTGTAAATGATTTCTAAACGGGTGGCTTACGCAGCACAACTTACTACAACAGTACCAACACTTTCTTTGTTTCCTTTTAAGAGAAGTTCTGATAAAACTTTTTACATACTTGAGCGAGTCGTCCTCAGTCCTTTTTCTGTCTCCACCCAAAGCTCAGGCTAATCTGGAAACCTATACTGACTAAAATCTTTGTAAGCTACAGAAAATATACTGTCCCTTAATAAATGCTTTCCGAATGCTAGTTTGAAGCTTTCTAGGATTCAAATTGAACACTGTACCTTTCCGAATGCTCGTTTGAAGCTTTCTAAGATTCAAATTGAACACTATATCTTTCTGAATGCTAGTTTGAATCTTTGTAAGCTTTAAAAAGAACAATTTTACTTTCTGAATGCTAGTTCAAAGTTTTGTAAGCTTCAGAAAGAGCACAGTATCTTTCAGAATGCTAGTTCTTAAAGCTGTATGCGCTTGGGTTGAAGCTTTGCGAGCTTCAGAAATGACTCTGTCCTTAATAATATTAAAAATTCAGTACAAATTTGCAATCCTCAAAATGAACACTGTGCCTTTCTAAACTTTTAAAAGAGTACTCTTACTTACTTTGCTAGTCTGAAGTTTTCTACGCTACACAAATGGCACTGTTCTTTTCTAAGCGCTAGTAAGAAGCCTTTTAAACTTCAAAATGAACATTTTCATTTTTGAATGCTAGCTTAACATTTTTGTAAGCTGTTAAAAAGAACACTTATCCTTCCCAAATGCTAGTTCGAAGCTTTCTGAAATTCCAAATGAACACTTTACCTCTCCTAAAGCTAGTTTGAAGCTTTCTAAGATTCAAATTGAAGTTTGGAGCTTTGTCAGCTTTAAAAAGAATAATCTTACTTTCCAAATGCTAGTTCAAAGTTTTGTAAGCTTTAGAACAAACATTGTACCTTTCTGGCTGCTATTTTGGAGCTTTCTATGCTTTTACAGGCGCTATTTGTTTTGTAAAATTTTGCAATCTTGAAAATGAACACAGTGCCTTTCTTTACTTTTACTTTACAAACGTTAGTCTGACGTTTTCTACGCTTTACAAATGGCACTGTCCTTTTCTAAGCGCTGGTCAGAAGCCTTGGAGGCCTTTTCGAATGCTAGTGTGACGTTTTTGTAAGCTGTAAAAATAACACCTATCTTTCACAAATGCTAGTTTTTAAAGCTGTATAAACTCGGGTGAAGCTTTGTAAGCTTTAGAAATGACACTGTCACGTTATTGGGACTAGTGTGAAGGCATATTTTTGTAAGTCAAACTTTTGACCTTTTTACACAAAAAGATGTTGGCATCCACGCTGGGGCGATTTCTTCATTTGTTGCTTTTATGCAAGTTTTGAGAAAACCCCTCACGTGCCAACGGAGAAGAACCTGCCAGATGGGATCTGCTGTATCATCGCGGAAATGGTCACTTCCTGCTCCCCTCCAACAACCCCCCAACTTCCCCTGTCTTATCAGACGGTGCATCAGCAAAGGAAGTTGGGTAAAAGGAGGGGCTGGCGTGTGTTGCGTTTACTTCTCACTGGGTCACTGAGTGTGTGTAATCTGCATGTACAACATCGACAGGAAGGCAAAGACGGCCCAGAGGCATCGCTTTACATCATTTCCTCATCAGTGACGGCAGCACTGTCCACTTCCTGACTACCTCAGTGCCGGTTCTCAGCCTCAGCGCGGGCTGGGGGGCTGTTTATGAGTGCGTCTATGTGCTTCACACATATTGATCACCATATGGGGAAGCAGACATAATGCCTCTCTAAGCTGATAAGATCAGCCTGCTGCTTCTGAAATGACTGGACGAGAACATGAAGATAGATTTGATTACTGATCTAGCTTTACTCGCTAAAATGCTGGGGGTGTAAATCTCTAACACAAGATTACTGATTAATTCAGAACTTTCTAAAACCGGCTTCTTGGTTCTGAATCATTGTTTTGGTACAGTTCCCTGAAGACACTATGAATAGGCTAAAGTGGCTGTTTACAGGTAGTAACATTTCATGGCTTGGGTTAAGGTTAGAATGAGGTTTAGGTGTTTTATGGTACATTTAGGTTTATGTTGAAGTGGAGGTGACATTAGGGTTAGAATTAAGTTCCTAATTAATTAATACCAATTGCTTCATTGCACACCACTTTGTTTCCCGTGGCTGTGTTTTTGCTGATCTCACAAAATTACCTGTGGTTGGTTATTTGGCATGTCAGACAGCCGGATGGCCCTTTTCTGTCAAAGTAAGCTGTTCTCTGCCACATTAAAGCAGCATTATGTAGCAATTTTACCTTAAACAGCTTCAGATTACGTTGGTGGTACCGTGACTGTACTGGGGAGAATGGCGTCTCTGTCATTGCCACTCCAGGCCGGAACTCCGGGCTTCCACTGCACTATGTAACTTTGGTGAAGCTGCTCTTTCAATGGTCCTGGTACTGTATCTCTAAGCTTGTCAACAAATGCATGTTTAGAACTGTCTGTGAGCATGACTTGTATTTACAGCAGTGGTGGAGAGTGGAGAGCCCAGGAGCAAAAAATGCTCATTCTCACATAATAACACGCCAGACTCGCTGACAACAGGCAGGCAAAAGTGCACCTCTTTTATATGTATTTTCACTGGTGACTTTATCAGAAAGGCCTATAGTACAGGTACAATTTATAGGTATTCCATCTGCTTCTGCACCATCCGTCAGCCAAATAAGTCAGTAAACTACCATTAGCTTTACATTCTCAGTGCATTTCTTTTCAATAAGTGACATATTCTCTTAAAAACAACCCAACATTTGAGTTATCAAATATTAAAAAGCACACTTTATTGATTTGTATTAGAATTGATTAGCATCATTGCAGTTAAACCTCCACCTTCAGCTCAGTGCACCATGACTTGCAGGCAAATTCACATCATAATAGGCAGGCTTTGGCAGGACTACCAGGCTCAAACGAACTACGACAATGCCACCGTTTGATTACCGTGATAAACGCTCCATATGTAAGAAACCCTTTATCTAAAAGCTACAATCAGTTTCCAGCATTCATCCAGATGGAAATGACGTCCATTCAGTATCGGCCTGCAGCTGGCCTTGCTGATGAGCTTGGCCCTTTGGGTGGCCAAACGCACGGTTCGGAATGATGATGGAGGCAATAAGAGAATACAGGTCAAGGCTTCGTTGTGGAGCTCATCAGAGAGAAGTACACACATCAATATGTAATATCAGCCCGATGCCGATGTGACCCATATTGATCAAGGAGGGCACACTAAGTCCACTCCAATAGGAGCAGGGGGCGTGCAGTAACCCCCTCTTTTTTGTCCGGTCAGCCAGGGGTCAGTCTGAGCCAAGCAGAGCAGACAGCTGGGGTTGTGTCCAACGTGGCACTGGTGCACCACTTTGTTAGGAGTGTTGTTCTGAATAGATCAACATCAGCACTTATAGAACACTGACCAAGATCATGCCTTATAAAACAGCAGATTTAGATCATTCTGAAATGATTATTATTATTATTATTATAAAAAGGGGAGAGAAACATTCAGGCAGGCCAGGCAGCATAATTGGCTTTGCTTACTCTGGGTGGGTACAATCCATCAAATGACCATGGCAGCATTTTTTGGCTCACTTGAATACGGCAGTCTTGCGTCCCAACTCTAACATGTGTTTGGGTCTATTGATTAGGATATACACCAATCAGCCATAACTTTAAAACCACCTCCTTGTTTCTACACTCATGAGCTGCGTCCCAAAGCCTAGACTGGACTAGAACTTAGTAATCCCACTCTATATGGTCTGTAAGGCCTTCTCTGCATCAAATGAAACAGTTGCTTCTGGAAGTTGCAAGTTATGAAATATGTAAAGTATATTTATATCTTCTGATATAATACAGGGGAGAACAGCCTCAATTCATTTAGCCAAAGTCCTAGCTAATGTTTTATGCTCGTTACAAATCAAGCTGACACAGCAGTGTGAGCTGCAGAGGGTAAGATCTTTACCCTCCTTTATAATAAGTGAGATGGTGGCTTGGGTCCTTCCTAAGGATTCATTAAATCCATCCTGTAATAAGGGGGATAATTGATTGTTAGATTTCTTTAAAAAACTCCCAAAAGGTCTGGTCTGGTCCCAGGGATTGCCACTACTCAAGGATCTAATAGCTTCAGAGTTCTTCAATACAAAGAATGTTGTCCAATTCCTTACCCAGTATGGGATCTATGTTTATTCATAGATAGCATAGCAGTGAAGTGAAGAACCGGGCCGCCTGAAGTGTAAAGACCAATTTAAAAGGAATGTAATTAACCAGTTTTGCTCTACTTTGATGGGGTGTGTAATGTTGACTTAAGGCACCAGTACAGAAACGTATATAAGTATATAAATATTGGCGACTGGTAGATGATTGAATGACAATCCATGCAATTAACTTATTTTATTTTATTAATATATATTTGTCAGTTGTTTAAAATAGATTACAACTTGTTAACTGATTCAGGCCAAAGCAAAAACCTTTCCGTGCTGGTAGCACTGTGTCATAGAGCAGTCTTAGCTAGTGAATGGGAATTGGATCCATCCATCTGGCAGTTTTGCTTACTGACTGGCTAAGTAACTGACTGATGAACCTTGTTGAAATGCGCATGCAGCAGCATTACCATCACTACCGTGCCGACTGCTGGCCTTGCCCACCTTCTCTACCACTGAAAAAGCCATGGTCATGAGGTCCTGGCCCCTTCACATCTAAAAACTAGTAAATATGTGGTCTACATCTTAAGGCTCTGTGGACAAGGCTTGAGTCCCTTACCAGGCAGGGTCACATGAAATGGTACGGAAAACAAAATAGAGGTCATTTTATGCCACAGAACCTTTTTCAAAATAAAGAGCAGATATTTTGGTCCCAAACTCCCCATTTTTGAAATGCTGTTGACGATTCTATGCAGCCAATGAAGGTCCTTCAAAACTAGGCTGATTCTTGTATTATATGATGTAATATCATTGTGTATTCCCAGTAAATTGCTCAGATAATGTAAAAAGCAGCTGTCATTTTCACATTATTTAGAGCCACATAAGCAAAACAAGGTTACGAGGTTTTGATCTGACCATGAATCCCGAAAATGTCCTCAAATACCGCAATGTTCTGTTTTTACCATATCGCCCACCTTCAACCCGAAGCAATACAGAGGTCAAGCCATTACATCCAAGATGGCCCGTTTCACAGCTATCAGCAGCGCTGAAGTGGAAAGGTTTATAGCTCAGAAAGCTTTAATGACATTGCTTACGTCCATGTAAACACATTTCCAAAGCAGAAAAAAGCCAATTATGTAGCAGACCACTTCAGCTGGGTCTGTCTTTGTCATTAACACTAGCTGATAAGAGCGGTCACTTACAGCACGAAACACAAGCTCAGCTCATTGCAATGGTAAACTGCTGGCGTGCCGAATTGCTTCATTATAGCCAGACTGCGCATTGTCCATGCAGATAAAGCGGGTGGCGTGCTTTATGGGCAGAAAAGCTGCAGCTTTTGTCCGCTTCTTCACTGCGACGTGATAAACACATCGATGGTGGGTGGTGACCCTCCGGTGTTCTCCACTAATGCAGTCATTATAAAGCGCATCTCGGCCTATTGATTACGCTAGCGTCTCCTAGGATCCCCCTACAGCGCACAATTACACCCCCAGCCGTCCCTTATGACCACCATCTTAATTGGAGATGCCTGGTGGTCTTTAAAAAAAACCCCTACTTGGACTTGAACAAGCTGGGATGTGCTAGTCACCACAGGGAATGCAAAATTGATTGGGGGCTGAAGAAATGTGTTCAGATCAAATACAATAATATTAAAGAGAACACAGGGCTCCAATATGAGGGGTGTGTGTGTATGTGGTGTGGGTGTGGGGGGGGGGGGGGGGGGGGGGTGCGCAAAGGGAATACCACCCCCCTCCCAGTATAGCTTGATCTAATCATGGTGTAATTGCTTCATGACATACTCTGAGATGTTTCCACCAAGCTGCTTTGGATGTAATGGGAGTTCTTCCCGTCAAAACGCCACTGGGATCCACTGTTAAAAAGTGTCTGTTTATGTAGCAGTGCCAGAGTGGCTAATCCTTGGTGGGCTGGTAGCATTTTAGGGATGTTCCTGTGGGCTGACACATAAGAACCCACCCAGACAAACTGTAAACACCACAGCAGAGTCTATTTTTGTAGTGATTTAAGGGTTAAATCCGCCCCCTTCTCAAGTGCCTTGGCCCCAGATTGCTGATTGTAATTGGTCAGTTAATGAGTCTAGCAGAGTAGGTACAGATTAGCCTCTTCAGTGTAGTGCGGCAGGATGAATCTGGTGCTGGTTGACAGCGTTCTTCAGGTTGACTTTTAGCATTGCTTACCAATGTAGCAATTTCTATGCATGAATAACGCAAAAGATAGGACAGATGGTGGCACCAAGAAGGCAGGGATGACGCAGCACTCCAGGAGGATGCAGTGAAATGCTCCGAAATATCATATATGTACTGTATATCCAGCAGGTGGGCAGCGAGAAACGCTGACCGGATCTTGGCTGGCTAGCATTAGCGTATAGCATATTAACTAAGTCGTGATTAAGCTACATTTAACATATAAACTTCCTTGCTTTTTTATTTTTGGAAGGAGGCAATTTTTTGGCCTTTTTCATTAAATGACTGTAACGATATTGTGCTACATGAACAAATGGAAAGTACTCTCAGATCCAGTTTGTACTGAACATAGCCTACTGGTCATAGTCAAATCCCAACGCTTAGCTCCTTCACCTCCTAAAAGGAGAATTTGACCTATTTTGTTTCCAGAATTTTGGCATAATTGAGTGGCTGCGGTGTAAACAGTTATTCATAAACTGCGTTTTAGTATGAAATAGTTGCTCGTAAACAGAATTCTGATTCTTAACACTGGTTATAGGAAGCTTCGGTTGTGATGTCTACAACACATTTTTGCCTTACAGCAACCTACAGGTATCCTTCCTCCATCCTCGATGCTCGGTAATGCCACAGCCATTCGTTGATGACAGTCCCAGAAAACACGACTAGCCTCACTCTCTGTGGGAGAATAGTGTGGCCTTCCCTCTCCCCTCATCACTGTGATGCTGACCAGTGTTAGCTGTCAGCTGGCCTGAAAGAACTGGGACTTAGCACTCATCACCAAGCGTGTTCAGCTGCACAGTAATGTGCACAGCATTTGCAGCATGTTGGCTTCCTGACTCTGAGGAAGCTCGTGCTTACCTTCACCCTCCCAGCTGAATAGCTTTTATCAGTCTTGCGTCCCAACTCTAACATGTGTTTGGGTCTATTGATTAGGATATACACCAATCAGCCATAACATTAAAACCACCTTCTTGTTTCTACACTCATGAGCTGCGTCCCAAAGCTTAGACTGGACTAGAACTTAGTCCAAGTAATCCCACTCTATATGGTCTGTAAGGCCTTCTCTGCATCAAATGAAACAGCTGCTTCTGGAAGCTGCAAGTTATGAAATGTGTAAAGTATATTTATATCTTCTGATATAATACAGGGGAGAACAGCCTCAATTCATTTAGCCAAAGTCCAAGCTAATGTTTTATGCTCGTTACAAATCAAGCTGACACAGCAGTGTGAGCTGCAGAGGGTAAGATCTTTACCCTCCTTTATAATAAGTGAGATGGTGGCTTGGGTCAGGGAAGGAGGTAGACAGTACCTTCCAGCCTATGTTCAGTACCTTCCTGACTCTGAGGAAGCTCGTGCTTACCTTCACCCTCCCAGTAGTGTGATTGGGAGACTCCTAGCTATTGGCTGGGAATTGGAAATGACAGAACTGGGGTGGAAATTGGGTTCAAATTATTTTTTATAATGTCTCATACATCTCTCAATGTTGCATAAATTGTAGAATAGCCTCTAGAAGTTGCTCCAACTTTGCTCCAACTTTGCTGGTAGCTGGTTTATGCTGGTCTTTTCTGATGGTCGAGGTGGTTGAAAGGCTGGTCATCCAGGCAAAAACACAACCTGTGCTGGTAAGCCAGCTGGTTAGCCAGCTCCTGACCAGTATAGTGTACGTTGCATTTGATTCAGGTTGCTGGTCGTGCGGGTTGACCAGTGTGGTCCTGCTGGTCCTGCTGGTTGAACATCTTGGTGATGCTGGTCAACCAGCATGGTCAATCTTGGTCAGGTTGATGAAATTAACAGAACCTGTGTGGGCCAAGAGTTAAGCTGGTCGACCAGCTTGCCCAATGTGATCTGGCCTGCAAGCCTGGTGAAAGTTTCATTGTATGATATGTGTGATATGTGGTGCGCTCGGCTGTCTCTAACATCTGCTGGGTAACTTTGGTGGCTCTAGTTTTAGCATCAGCTACATTAGCATTGTAGCGCCAGAGCAAGAAGTAACCTTCAGACACCTAGGACCATGGACCGGTCAGCTACATTTGGATGATGGGGATATTGCGTATATGTGGTGTGTGTTTATGTTGGCTGAGAGAGAGCTTGGGAGTGTGGATTCTTTAAGAAAAGTGTAGACTTACGGTAATCTGCCATCGTGCTTTCCTGTGTTACAACACAGGGTGTGTATTGTGAATTCTCTTGGTGAAAGTCTGTGGTAATCTGGAAGTGTTTTCAGAGAGAAGCTGTTAGCGACTTTCTTTCGAGAAGCATTTCTCATTCCTCTTTTAGCACACGCAGTGCTGAGATGTCACGGCTACTCGAAGCCACAAACAGCCGAGAAGGCAACTAAACCTACAACCGACAAACACACACACCTGCATGTGTGTGAGCGATAGCAACGGCTCGAATACACACCTGTGTGAGCGTGTACTGTGAGCAGCGATGCCACACTCAAGAAGAGCTGCCATTTTCACAAAACTGCTGAAAAACACAGCTGAAGACCAGCTTTGTCAGATGGTCTAGGCATCAGTCTTTGATTGTTTAAGGTGGTTAAAAAGGTGGTGGCAAAGCTGGACATCCAGATGAAAACATGGCATACATGCTAGTCATACAATACAATAATAAGGGTAGTACAGTATAAAGAAGTAGTCCAGGCACAGCTAAAAAAAAAATAAAATAAAAAAATAATAATAATAACTACATGATACCATCAACTATATACACATATGTTATTCCCTATTAACTATTAACTATAAGTTAAGAAAATATTCACTATAAATAAATAATACCGTAACTTATAGATAAATGTCTCACTTCCTACAAGTTTGAGTATCTCACTTTATTAAGTTTGATGGACTAGCTGGTCTGCCAGCACATCCAAGCCAGTTATATGACCTGTCTATACTAGTTGACGAGGTCAGTAGACCAGTTTGGTCAAGCTTTTCACAGCAGTGGTCCAGAATGGTCAGGTGAATGGACAGAGCTGCACTATTATAGACTATAGACTATGGAAACATCACGCATGCATACTTTCAAGGCCACCTTACCAGTAGAATGCTGGTGTTGCTCCTACATAAGGCTCTGCAATATAAAGGTGCTACAGAGGGTTCTTTGAGCCAAGCTGTAGAAGAACCACTTGTGTAAAGAGATGTTTGACTGGGAAGGACCTTTTACATCAAGTACACACTTGCACATTTCTTTATTGCAGAGGTCACTAATAGGTGGACTGTGCTCAGGGTCCAGAGACCCAGACGCTGTTCTACACGTATCTAGACCTGTAAACGACCTGTAAATAACCTGTAAAAGACCATCGAGGACTATTACTACCATTTTGACGGCGTATCTTTTCTAGGCTTTACGGTACAGATTTAGCGGCCCAGGAAACTCACAGGCCAATGGCGTATGTTGTAAATAGCGCACGTGATGCTACTCGGCCAATCAGATCTATGCGTTGTGGTGCGCGCTGCAACACGAGTTACGAGCTTTTAATAATAAGGACTGATCAGATTCGTAGATGTTTTTTCTACACCAGTATGGCTCGATTTGCTACGTTTGTTGGACGTAATTGCTCTGTGTATTTTAATAGTATTTAATCAGAAATGTGCAAAACGCAGAAAACAGTTTCACAGAGCAATTTATTCACATTAACCTGCATTAAAAGTTCAAATGGTGGATATGCATGTTTTTTATTTATTTCCGTAGACAGTGACTAAATATCTGCATTTAAATGGTTTAAACCCTAAAAACGATTATTAGGCAGATGGGAATAATAACAGTAGCGCTCTCCGGACCGCTCCACTGACTGAAGCATCAGATTCATCCGCCGTGAAAGGAGGCCGCGCCACAAAGCACAATTCAAAGTACCCCTCCGCGAGCTCGGCGCAGTTACACATTATCGCCAGATCCCCAAAACGTACGGACTATATCTTCACAATTAATACTTATTTTTAAAGCATTTTGTTTTATTTTAAGTCGATTTTTAAAGTGTTTATTTATAATACATTCAGTTCTGTGTGAAAACTGACAATAAATACAGTAGAAATATAATGAATTGTAATTGTACTTTGTTGTAATTTGACATTGAGTTGTTGACTACATAAAATTGTCAGAAGCCGAAATAATAAAATGTTATCATTACTAGGCTTCGGGCTAATGAGCTGGGGAGCAATGCTCCAAAATCTAATAGAAAGTCATCCTTTTTAAAAAAATACCATCAACTTTGGACAAAACAGTGATTGAGCTGGTGTCAGGTATACCTGATAGGCTCTATAACACTCCAGAAATAAAGACAACAGAAGCCGAAACCGTATTCTGTCTTAGATTTATTACCTAAAAAGAAAAAGAGTTCTACAGCAAGCCACACTGAAATGTATTGCTTATGAACAAAAAAAACCTAACAAACAAACCAAAAAATCATTTGTTTCATTTGTCCCCCCTTTTTTACAATACCAGTTTTTTTAATTATACACAAAAAAAGAAGGAGGGGAAAACAGCAATGTCTGGGAAAAGCAATGTCAGATACCGTTTCTTCACAGTTACCAGATCGGCTTTATAAATTAAAACAGTTAGTAAAAAAACGTGCTACACTGGCCTAGCGCAAGACCACGAGCCGAGACTCCTCACCTCCTGCTGTGAGACTGCAAGACAGTACAGGCAACAGAAAACGCAGCATGAACAAAAAAACAAAAAAAACAAAAAACAAAAACTGGTATCACAGCATCACAATTTTCAAAGCAACATCTAAACAAAACGCATATGTTTCCTTATCATCAACTACTCATATTCTCAATTCAGCCTCTTTCAAAACAGTGACATGCATACGGCTAGACATATTCTTTTGGGGACTTGGTTCTGGATGGGAAGAAGTGCTTATTGTAAGGTGTTGTGTACCGTCGCGGTCATAGCAGAACATGGCAACTCCAGTATTTTAAGTTGAAACGACTTGCAGTACGTTGACGTGTACCTTAAATGCCCTACAGTTGTCATTTCTGAGATACCAGGCTTTGTTAGGACAGCAACAGCACACTGATAGAGCTGATACGTTGATCCTGTTCGATCAGACCTCAATTACATTCCTTTTCTGATTCCGTCATTCACGTACACACGTGTAACATTTGTTGTTTGATCGTGGAGAGCTGGGGTTCAGCGCTGAAACCTAGAGTAACATTGTGAAAGGACAGGATGAACAGGAGACAAAAGCTCAAGACGCAGAACAGACGTTAGATCATGATCTAAAAAACACAGCAAGCGCTCTTTTATCTCTTCTTCTCTAGCTGAAAAGGTCTTTGTGGGCCGTCTTACGACAAAAGGCAACAGACATAACACACACACAGACATACACACACACACACACTTCACACTCAAGAGCGAGGCTCTTGTGCACAGAAAAACAGCGTCCCTTGGTCTCGGTCACGTCGTTGAGGCGCAAAAAGTTTATTCGCTAAGGGGAGCACAGCGGTCATGTCCTCTCAGAGACGGCCCTGGACACAAAAAAGCATGATGAACATAAAAGGATCGGCAGAAAGTCTCCAGTGCCTGCACTTTTCACCGTTTTAAAGTCAGATAAGGCCACTGTACACAAGGTCCGTCCACCCACAAGAAGAAAGACGAGCGTCTTTGCTTTCTTTTTTTATGCAACGTCCTTTTTGTCCGGTCTCGGAAAACTAACGCGGAGACGGCAACGGGCCAGACTGGATGAAACGAACGCTGCTGATGTCATCCTCCTCATTCCAATGGCTTCAGATGATGGGACAGCAGCCAGAAACGAGACCTGAGGCCCTATAAATCCGTCCCAAATTGCCGTCCGTTTTCAGACTGACTGTTATATGGTGCTACAGAGATAAACTGTGACCGAGCCCTCTCGAAAAGGGAGCTTGTGTGTGAGAGAAGCATGCATCTGCTGCAATCCCGCAGAATTAGGTCATAAGTTATAAATGAGATGAATGACCAGACAAGAAGACAGACCCCTCCCTTGGTTTATCGTCCTTTGTAGCAGCAAAAAACGAAATATTCAGATGTGTTATCTGACGCTTCAATACAGTAAAAGGTAAACGGAGGCACTGTAATACCTTAATACTTGAACCAGCAGATACAGTTTTACGACATGTGCACACCAGTTTTGGGGGAAAGTGTAGAATAAATGTTGGCTCCACTTATAAATATAAAAAAAAACACATGAGGAAAGTGTCTTCTCGCGATAAATGCTCTGTTAGTTTGCAGGTTGACAACAGTGAAACCTTCAGTTTCTGAGTTCTCTCCAGGTTCACCAAGCAGAGTATTGGAAAAAAAAAAAAAAAAAAAAAAACCTTTAATGCTCACGAGTCAATAAAAACAGAGGAGTGTGCAAAATGTTATAAACCGGAGACGAAAACCTGAATTCTTGCTTCGTAATGCTACATGACGCATTTTGTAACAACAACTAAAACCACCACCGCAATGTTGAGAAGATTACGTGAAAATATGTCAATGCCCAGTGACACAACATGGGGTCCCAACTTAAAAAACAGAACAAAAAATAGGGTCCCACTGTCAGAATATGGAGTCCCAACGAGAAAACATGGGGTCCTGTGGGTCTCACTGAATCCAGTAAGCTTCAGAACGCATCCTGTCTGTTAAAAAGGTCCAGAGATGTTCCTCAAGTAAACCTCATCAACTGTAGAAGAGCAAAGAGCGGAGTTCTCTTTCCAAGGCAATCCAGCCGTCATTGTGTTTTTTTTTTGGTCGTCTAAACAGACGTTACGTACGCTATACCACTGAGACGCGAAGCAACGCCTCAGCAAACACCCCATCATTGTCTTCTTCGTCTTTTGGCAGTCTTCCTCTCGCCATTGTTTTTGTCCCCCCTTTCCTCTTTCTTTCAGATGCGTACCGAGGCCTTTCCTCATTGGTCTGGCGTTGTGCTTCTCCCCCTTCTGTCTCAGGCCAGGACGAACTCGGAGCCCATGTCGGCTTGGACGTCGGGCTTCCAGAGTGCCTCGTCGTAGTCCAGGTCCAGAGAGCCCTCGCTGGACAGGCTGCTGTTGCTGTGACTGCGGGCAGCTTTGCGGTTGGCCAACCAGTGGTACGGCCCCCGGGGGTCCCGCCGAGCCCGCCGACGAAGCCTCCGCTGCTGCAGGAGAAGCTGCAGACGTTCGACTTTACAGCGCGTTGCCCTGTTCTCTGTCTGCCTAGAGGGCATACCTGAGGGGCAGAGAGAGGAAAAGTAGTCAGTTATTGTGAACACTATTTCCATATGTGGTATTTTCAATATTAACAAAACGCACCTGGCTTAATCCTCTATTGTCCCGGTCAAGCAAAAACCTTGTATATCCATGTTTGGACATAAAGTGAATCTGGCAGTTGTTCTTTACAGTGTGTGTAAATTTGATAATGAATGGACCAATACAAATGCTCCAAAAGTACAAAATATTTTACACTGACTTCCATTAAAGGTTAAGAAGGTTTGTCTCCTGTATTGTGCTATGAGTTTCCGACAGCAGTTTGACAATAAGTACGTGTCTTGTATCAAAATATTGTGAAATATTGTGAATGTTATTGTGTAAAATAGTTTTACAGTATCATCACGAACTAGTTTTGCCACATTAGCCACTTGCAAAATAGTTTGCCGTCATTAAATCAAAATGAGTAACTTCTTCCTCTTGTCTGCTGTTAGTCAGACAACAAACACAGTAGACAGGAGACAGCACTCAGCGCACCATTACCAACACACAATTGACACCTACAGAATCAGCTTCGTCATGAAGAATTCCCAATTATTATTCTTACGCAATCTAGTCTTAAAAATAATCTTCATCTGCAATCAGCCCTTTATGTAACGCTTCAGGTGCGGATGCAGTTATAAGGGAAAATGTTACGTAACCCAGAACTATGGACGTGTGAGACTACACAGATACCGGCCAAACATGAACTCTGCCTCGCTTCTGCTGTCTGCTTTTGCTTTGCACGGTTTCAACATCGGCCCGGCTTTAGTTTCAGTGTTTACTTTGAGGAATTCCTCTGTGCTGTCCATTCAGCTTCACTTTCATTATTAAACATGTTCACGGACACAGAGGAGACAATAAAAGCAACACTCTGGACTGTGTGTTGTCACCCAGATGTGATCATATATCACTGATGGCAGTATTGGAGTATTCCTCATTCTCATTCACACATACAGCACCGGTCCAGCCTGGACACACTTACTCAAGAGGTCCAATTTTATACTAGTTTAGACATTTTATAATAGACATCAAAACTACAAAAAGTACAGAATGAGCGAATAAGCTACCACTATGAGTTTGAATAGCGAGCCATGCCACTTTGCCATCAGCGGTCGGAGTTTGAGAAAGCACAACTGGCCATGCTCTCTAGGTGGATATATGGCGCTGTCTCTCCCCCCCCCCCTCACTCTCTGTTAGATGGTGCTTTGCAAATAAGCTTGCAATGTATCGGAGGAGACGTGTTTCATCCTTACCCTCTTAGTGTCGGTGGCATTGCTAGTGCTGGTGGGAGTTACGTACTGGTGGGTACACACTTTTATAAGCAAATGTGTGTCTTGTAGCAGAAACAATTTCAGCTTAGCCTTGCAGCTCTTGCGTGAACCAAAAAATATAAATATACCTTTGATAAAGGTTGATATGTGTTTGATAAACCACATTGGGGGTAGTTGGACAAAAATCCCTTTAAAGGGCCTGGATTCTACCTTTTCTTATATGATATATTTTTTCCTTCTTTTATAATATGTATATATGTTCCAACAGTTCTGAATAACTTTACACAGCATTTTCTAACCCTTCAGAATTACACAGGCTATTTCTGTTACTGTTCCTTTAAGACAAATTAAATAAATGAGCTCCATGCTGGTTGGCTGCCCTGTATTGTCCCTTATTCTGAAAGCACTCAGAGCTAAAACACTGAACCTAAAAACCTGAGAACTGCAGTAGGGTGTGGCTCAACTGTGGTGGGTGGAATAGGCGGAGTTATAAAGACAAAGACAGCAATCACCTTTGTGTTGGACACAGATGGAATCTGGCCTACGCCTTTAACCCATCCGTGCAGTGAACACACACATACACACCAGTGAGCAAACACACATACAGTGAGCACATGTGCCCAGAGTGGTATGTACCCACAGGGAGCAAAAAGTGTTGAGGGCCCAACAGCGGCAGCTTAGCGAACCCGGCTATCGAACCCACAACTGAGCCTCCACTACCCTATGAGGCGAAATGAAAAAATTTAATAAAAAAAAATTTAAGTGCTGGAAATTAGTTCTCATCATAGGGGCCCTTTACAAATAGAAAAAAACCGGTATAATTCAGTCAGGTGTGTCCGTACTTTTGACTGTTATGGTACGCACGCATGTAACACACACCACACACAAGCATTACATCTGACTCCAAGCTGAAAGAGCACTGAGGAAAGGGAAGACAGCAGATGCTATCTTATGGGACGGGTTCCATTTGTTTTAGTAATCAACGCATAGCCACAGAAACGCTACGGCTGCCGGGGGACGGAAGCGTCCGGCGGCCTCAGAAAGCTCTGGTCACGGGTCACGAGTCAGCGGAGGAGAGAGGAGGAGGTCTGTTCTTTCCACAGCCCTGCGACTGGCCTCGCCTCATGCATCATTTAAGCTTCATCAGCATGTTTCCACTGCGCATACACACACACACATACACTCTGATCCACACGCCTGCCTCATATTGGCCCCAAAGAGCCCATACGGACAGCTATTATGATTCGGGGCCTCTAAATAATTCACACACACACTCATTCTTGGAAAACAGGCACACTCAGGTGTGTGAGAGTGTATTCCGCACGTGCGTGCGTGTGTGTGTGTGTGTGTGTGTGCATGTACGTGGGTATGTGTGTGAACGGAACAGATTAATGTTTACCAGCACGGTTGTGATCTGTAGAGATTAAGCACACAGCTCACTGCAAATACTAGGTCACTCTCAGTGTGTTGGGCCCCGGCTCAGTGTGTGTGTGTGTGTGTGTGTGAGAAACGCCTGTACAATTTCTGAACAAAGCAGTCCACAGAAGTGGACCACAGTTAGAGGACCATACTGCATACAGGTACTGACATGTACATAATCCATGAGCCATATTACAATTCTGTACAGGTGTAATCATATATATAGGTGTCATTTAAGGGGTATATAGCAATTACATACATGTATTTATACATAATACATAATCATAATACTTATACATATACATAATCTATAGGCCATACTACAAATACATTTAGGCACTTATACACATATGTATAATCCATTTTAATTACATTTAGATAATTACATATAGGACATGCATCTGTATCCCATGTCCTGACAGTGTGTCCTCTGAAAGATGAATCAGTGGAGTGAATGAGAGGAATGCAAACATAGCAGTGAGGCCCTGACTCAAGCCAGTCCTTCCTCTTCCCTTTGACTGCTCTGTCTGTGTTGGTGTCTGTGTGTATGTGTGTGTGTGTGTCTGTCTGAGTCAAAAGCTCCCCCTCAGTACTGAAGTCTAAGGCTAAATGCATCGTTGACCACAGAGCCAGTCTAACGCAACCCAAAACGCTTCAGGAATGAAGGTTCACTTTTGCGCTCGCTTCTTTTCTGTCAACACCCCCACAATGCACATTCTGTCAGCAGCCAGAGAGCAAGCGAGAGAGAGAGAGAGAGAGAGAGAGAGTGCGTGTGCGCGCTCAGACTGCTCCATATAAAGGCAAAAGCACACTGACGGGGAGTGTGTATACGTGCCTCATAGATGAGGTTAGAGATTTGGAGCAGAACAGTGGAAACAGCAGGAAAATGTGGAGGACTTGAAAGGGGGGGGGGGGGGGTGCGCAGCCTGCTGCTCTTAGAGCGGAATTATTTTGAAGAGCTTTTTAATACATAATGTGAGTCAAATCCCGTCCTCCACCCTCGTCCCCCACCCACCCAGCAATCAACTCATTAGCACAGGGGTTTCTAATCAAAAGTGAAACAACATTCCTTACTGCTAATTTGCCATTGTACACACATCCGTTTACTTCAGTGACAGGCATGCTCACACAGACACACACCCACGCAAGCACAAAGACATTGAGGTTGGAAATGTCTGACCTCACTATTTATTTTTTATTTTATTATTATTTATTTATTTTTAGGAATTCATTTCCTATTCACGCACATACACTATATGGACAAAAGTATTGGGACACCTGCTCATTCAAAGTTTCTTTTTGAAATGTTAACAGTGATGTTGATCCTGCATTTGTTGGTGTAACTGTCTCTACTGTTTATGGAAGAAGGCTTTCTACTAGAATTTGGAGCTTTGCTGTGAGAATTTGATTGAAAGTATTGGATGGAGCACCATCCATCATTCCAGAGAACGCAGTTCCACTGCTTCAGAGAGTCCTATTCTGGCATGGACCACCTCTGTGTGTGCATTTGCACATTTGTGTCAGCAAATTTATATTTTTATATTTATATACCCCCACCCACACACACAACGTTGTTGAACTTTTAACATTCTCATAGGCCACATATATCTATGTTGAGAAATCCATGTGTAAAGGTTGCCTGAGCCTAAGTGTGTGTAGGTACTCTAATACACACGGTTTACTCTGTGTATTAGGTGAAAGTGTGTGTGTGGGCAAGTGGCCTTTAGTGTGACCTCGTTCTCAAACTTACCGGTGGGTTTGCTGATGCGGCTGTGGCTGAGAGCCGGCCTCTCTGAGGTAGGTGAAGGTGTTGACGGTGAAGTTGGAGGTGATGGGAGCTGTATGGTAGAGGGTGAAGAAGGTGAAGCTGGTGGTGAGGGGGAAGCGGGTGGTGTTGCCCGGGGTGATGAGGGGCCCTGTGCATGACAGCGGAGCTGTGCCAATGCGGGCGGAGTGCCCTGATAGTGACGTGTGGCGCTCAGGAGATCGTTGAGGATCTGCAAGATGGTGCTGATGTCACGGCGAGGACGACCGTTACTGTCCTGACAGTTAGGGTGCAAAGTGCCTGCAGAGGAAGAGGACGGAAGGGCAAGGGAGATGATTGTTATTATATTTGCAATGGAAAATATTACTCATGCTCGAAACTCTAAAGCTGTAAACGGTTATCTTTAGCAGGTTACTGGATAATAGGTTTACACTACAATAGACCTACACTCTTAAGATACTGGAGAAACTGCCCTACCTGAGAAGGTTCCTGAGAAGACCCCAGGGGCGTGGTTAACAAAGCTTTCAATCACGGCGCCTGGTTTACGACTGGGCCACGAGCTAGAGCTGGAGCTGCTGCTGAAGCTTGGAGTTCCGCATTCACCCTGAAAAAAAAACATGCTTATTAAAAGGCCATGTATAGGTTTAACGTTCGTGAGACAATTAGCTTAACATAGTCATAAAATAGAAAATGCGATAGTGGAAAAGGGCAAAACCGAACAAGGATAAAGACCAGGACTAGGACACTCAGAAATATTACTAATTACTGAATGATGCATGATAGTTGAATACTGAATAATTCATAATAGTTACTAAAACGTTATTAAATAATTCATACTAGTTACTGAATAATTCATACTTCTTACTGAATAATCCTTTATAGTTACTGAATAGTTCCCACTAGTTACTGAATAATTCCAAGCAGAAACCTCCCAATGTTCCAGCATGTATTACCTGTGGGCAGGGTGTGGACTGTCCTGGCATGGGGCTGCGAGCACCTGTGGCTGAGTGGAGTTGGGGTGCAGAGCCTGCAGGGCCTGGAAGGGTGGGGCTGGAGGGGGGTGAGAAGCGAGTAGGGTGGGTGTGTTGTCCAGGTGACGCCCTCGGGTTGCTATGTGCTGTGGGCGGGGTGTGGACGTGCCTGGCCCCGCCTCCACAGTGCTCCGCAGGCGCCCTGGCTGCGCCCGAAGGACTTCTGGTGGCGGACTGCTGAACACCTGAATTTTGCGCGGCCAGCTGCAGCTGCACGAACATCATGTGGTCGCCCACGCGCAGGGCGAGGGTCAGCGGAGAGCGGCCTGAGAGGAAGTCACCAACCTGGGAACAGGAAGAGAGACGAGAGAGGAACATGAAGCCAACTTCTCTACGATTGTGACACAAGTTAGGAAACTTCCACAGAGCTCACTCTCCACACAGACAGGCTCTGTGAATGAAATACCCAAGAAGAAGATTGGCTACAATGATTGCGACTGTTAGATCACAGATTTCTATAGGGCTCCACACGCCCGGGATTCATTCATGGCAGTTGGTGCGTAAGATGTGTGCACGTGTGGAGTATAGGAACGCGACTCAGGCTTAAGATGCCGGTTATATTCTATATATATTAATTATGGGACACAAAAGCTGGTGGACTTGCCTTGAGTGTCTTGAGATGAAGCCTAACCAGCTCCTAAGTTAGCCTACACTACACTTATGGAACCATTTTTTGTGATTTTCAAGGTTCGTGCTGTAAAAGCATTATGTGGACCACTGACTCAACGCTACCCTGAAACACCATCTACCACAGTTTAGCTCAAGCCTCCACAATCCACCTCCCTTTTCTATTAAAGCCGCTCCATCTCCAGCCCGGCATACTCGGCCGATGACGAACATGCTGCATCAAGATGAAACCCTCCCTCAAAAGGCCACCCATTTCCAGCACTCCTACTTAGCACGGCCCAAGGAGGCCCCAAGCCCCTGGAGGAGAGGATGACTGCTCGAATGGCGGCCCACAGAGGGAAGCCCGGCCAGCTTTGATGTGAATGAATCACAAACCACTGCAGTGATGTCAGCGCTGGCTCACTGACGCTCATAAAAAGGCCTGCTTCTCTTTTACTCCTAACCACGGCACGCAAAGCTAGAACACTAAGAGCATCAAGAACGCTGCAAGCACGTGCTCGGCTAATGAGGCAGGCTGAGCGCACTGCAGTAAGGAAGAGAAGCACTTGAGCTCAAAAGACTTTCAAATGGACGCGCTGTCTGAGAGCTAATTAGCTTGCCTGTGGAATGAGTGTTCACTGGTAATGCTACGGACAATGGCGGGGGATGCGAAAATGAATCAGTGATTCATGAAGCTTTTGGGGGAATTGCATCGATTTTGGAACGTCAGAATACATTACAATAGCATAATACAATTTAATAAGGCGTGTATTGATTTTATAGCTAAAATATAAAAAACAAGCTATTTTTTAAAGAAAAATCAGAGACACACAAAGCAAATTTTGATTCGACTCTGATTTGTCTTCCCAAAATATACAGCATATCCCTAAAACACAGCCAACACATGGTGGCACTTGCAATCTGCGTTAATCTATGTACAGCAGCCTGCCGTACTGGCTATGTTCTGGTGCCTGTTCATTTAAGGTGGATTGAAAAATGAATGAATTTCATATTCACATACTACACTGCATGTCCAAATGTTTGTGCACACCCCTACTAAAGAATGCCTTCAGCTACTTTAAATCGCACCCATTGCTGACACAGGTGTGCAAAGGTACGATACAGAAACATGAACCTAGTGGTACCATGCCTAATGCCAGGTGTGGGCTAGAGGGGTTAAAAAGTCCCCAGCATTGAGCTGTGGAGCAGTGCAACTGTGTTCTCTGAAATGATAGTGCTTCATCCTGACCGTACTGGCGCTCTTGTCGCTGAATGCAATCAATTAAATCCTCACAGCAATGCTTCAAAATCAAGTAGAAAGCTTTCCCTGGAGTCCTTTTCTTTAGAAACACCCTTGATTTCAGAAGAAAGAATGAATGAGCGAGCAGGTGTCCCAATACTTTTGCCCCTATAGTGTACAATACTGACATATGGATGTGAGAAAAAGGAGGTCCATAAAGACTTCCCTTCACTTCAGAAACCAAAACCATGCCCTTGTAGTGGACACTAGGTCTCGCAGTGAGGAACCAAGCTCTACAGCGGAAGGAAACGTGGGAGGTGAAGAATACAAAAGATACAAGCCATCTCATTTTTTGTCCGGCACGTGAGTGAGCAGCAGCGAAAAAGGGGAAGGAGCCGAACACGCTTTAAACTTCTTCTGCTTCATTGTTTTTGCACTGTGACGCAAAAGCTGCATACTCCCGGCGCTTCAGTGGAAGCAACCACACGGCAAAAAAACACACACTCAAACGCGAAGAAGCTCAAAGTTCTTACAACATTCGGGAACCCCAAGCGTAAAGGTTACCCGCGTGTAGGTGTGTGAGCGCACAAGTGTGTGTCTAATACGTGTGCTTTGTGTGTGAGCGTGGGCAGATGGCCTCAAGTTTGATTGATGGCTCTCATCTCCCTGCTAGGTGTCAGTCATGGTTGCAGGCGGAGAACGACACCAGAGGAGACAGGGAAATGTGAGGTAACCTTTTCACCAGGCAGTTTTCTGAGCCCTTCCCACCCACTGCCTACTGAGCTCTGCCCCTTCGCACTCAACACCACTGAACAATGCAAACTTAGAGAAACGGAGCCCAAACAGAAGCACTCTGTGCAGGGCAACCCTGAGAAAAACAGTCCCTCCACCCTTTTAAGCCTAAGATTTACAACTGCTGTTTTGCAGTACTGCTTAAATGTAATTATGTAGTTATGTAATTAGACAATGCCTTACACAGTTAGTTACATAATTAATTACATTTACATTTGATGGACATTCTGTTTCGACAGGTACAAGTCTGTATTTCAAACCTTGCCCATTAGTTTTTAACATCAAAAATACTATTAACATTTAACAAGGTGTTTAATGACCAACAGGAACCATTAAAATGGTCTATACCATTTTATCTGACTTACTAAAACAAAATAGGTTTATGGTATTATTTAAAATGATTACATTTTAAATCACACCACTCATCACCCACTCCATCTTAGGCTCCAAAAACAGGTTGCTTTGAATGTACTGCTTTTGCAATTTCACAAAAGCCAAATGATTTCCATAGATTTCCCTATATTCAGCCTACAGCAGTTTGGTCCACCTCTTCTGCTAAACTCTGAAGGTATATGGAGTGTTTCAGCCTGGAGTGCTTTTTGAATATTGCACAATACAGGTCTACAATACCTTAAAGGCACAGCAACAAAAACACCTTGTTTAAATTAAGATGTTAAGAATGGCTGGATCAGGGTCAAGTAAAAAAAATGTGACTTTTGGGAAATGTGGGACCTATAGCTGCTTATGGCTGCTTTTGAGACATGCAACCATGTTTTGGGATATGCACAAATGACTGCCTATGGTAACTTTTGGGACATACACAGATGGTTGCTTATGGCTACTTCTGGGACATAAACCCATAGCTTCTTATGGGACATAAACCCATAGCTGCTTCTGGCTACGTCTGGGACATAAACCCATGGCTGCTTATGGCTGCACTGTTTGTGACACATAACCCATGGCTGCCTATGGCTGCTTAAGGCTGATTTTTGGGACCCATGTAAACCCACAAGTGGACACAAGGGAAATAATAAATTCAACTAAAATTGAATAAAAGCAGGATATGGGTCCTTTAATGTAAAAGGAACTGTATGTACTGCAAGCTTCAGAAAAGCTCTTGGAGGGGTGCATAGTCATCCGCAACGGACTCGGTCTATTCGAGTATTGCAGGCTTCTTTAAGAGTGAGTGGAACACAGGGCAGGTTGGTACGCAGATCACACAACACGATAGAAACAGATGAAGGCAAAGGAAAACACTCTGTGTGGGTGTGTGCACATGCATATGTGTGTGTGTGTGTGTATGTGTGTAAGCATGTTTGTGTGCATGTGAAAGCAGAGGGGAGAAGAGGTGGGGTTGGGTGTTTGGGGGGAGGTGGTGTAACTATAAGAAACCCGAAGCTCAGAAATCGTTTGCAGGCATCCCTCCCTCACCGCCTGCTTTTTAAAGAAAGAAACGGGGGGAGGGAGGGAAGAGGGGGGGTTAAGATGAGAGAAAAATACCACAGAGAAGAGGAGATGAGGTGGAGCTCAGAGCTCTGACTGTTTTCAACTCAGCAGATGGAGCGGAGTCTCTTTGTTTGATGCGCTCAGACGAAAGTACATCAAACCGCTAAAAGCACTGGTAGAAGCAAGCCTGCAGTCGGAGTTTCGTCTGCACTTCTGTCCGTTTTACAGATAACAGTGTGTCGAACAGTGTCAGAAACCACATAAGCGAGTCTATTAGAGATTACTTAACAACTCGATGCAGTTTAGGGCAAGTGTTTGATGATTTGGGCGTGCTTTTA
Organism: Salminus brasiliensis; assembly: GCF_030463535.1. Classification (NCBI taxonomy): domain Eukaryota; kingdom Metazoa; phylum Chordata; class Actinopteri; order Characiformes; family Bryconidae; genus Salminus; species Salminus brasiliensis. The sequence goes on from NC_132900.1 coordinate 7,635,116, forward strand.
GCACAATGCTAATTGGTAATTAGTTAACATGAGCTTCTGTTACTTATTAGCTATATTAGCCTCGCAGCTGCAGGGCAAACTGAAAGAAGCAAACCTGTCTTGGCTGATCATCTACAGTTACACTCTTAAAAATAAAGGTTATTTGAATTGGTAAAGACTTCTTTAAACCTTTAAAAGGTTCCTCACATGTTTCTCATTTACAAACATGGTTCTTTATGGAACCAAAAGTGGTTCTTCTGTGGCATCGCTCAAAGAGCCCTTTGCAGAACTATGAATTTTGAGTGTACTGTGGAGGGAAATGTGTGTACATTAGATTTTTGAACAAACTAAGACTCTTTCAGTCACCTGAAAGGAAAGGAAAGTCTGACCTGACCCTTCATCAGCAATCTGATCTAGCGTTAAAGGAGTAGTTCAGTGAAAAATCTAATTAACATAAAGTATCACATAGCCCTGATGCAATCAATCAGCCAAGACATGTTTGCTATCTAACATGTGCTTCTTTAGTTTACAATGGGAGGCGCTAGGCTAATGTTGCTAATTAACATTGGACCTGGTCTGTCTCTGATGGATGTTCATTAGATATGTTCTTGGGTTTGTATTAACAGTAATGAGATTGGGGACAGTCTAAGTTCAGTGCTTGTTAGCAATATTAGCCTAGCATCTCTCGATCTCAACTAAAAACCAGCACACGTTAGAGGTCGCAGCTGAAAGACTGCATTTGGAGTAATGGATAAATTCATGTTTACTTCTAAAGCTTCAGGAAGCACATCTAAATCTTTAGCCTATTAGCCATGTTAGAACCACACACAAGCCTCAATGCAGGATCAAGCACCTCCCTCTGTAATCGTGTCACCACGTCATATCAGCGCCTTATTATAGCATAAGAGGAGAGTCTGGCGGCCAGTGCGGAGTGTTTGATTAGCCTCGTGAACACGGCTTGACCCCAGCCAGCAGCACAGGAGAAAAAAAAAACTCCCTCAGCGTCCGGATGTGAGCCAGCTCTGTGCAGCGCAGGGAATCATTAACCAGAGCTTGTCGTGAGCTCCAGGCACAGCGGCAAGCTATAAGCCTCCAAAGCATTAGCTCACAGACGGGTCCAGCTTTAATCAGGGTAATTATTATGGGGGCTGGATCCCACCGCCAAGCTCAAAGAGCTCTGTGTGGACCTGGGGGTGAACAGAGAATAGAGATCTCTCAGCAGTCCTCCCCCCATTCCTCTCTCTCCCTCTCTCCCTATCTCTCTCGGTGTGTGGAAAAGCCCAGTCACGATGCCGACCACTTCAAGCACAAAGGCGAGTGGCGAATGAAAGCCGAAAGTGATCACGACTCCGACGGCAGTCCGTCTATTTACACTGCACCAATTTGCACGCCAGTCAACAAACTGCAACCTGACCCCCCACAGAAAAAAAAACCCTCATTATTCACATAACGCATTCATATAACACTTAGTCACAGACTCCAGCGGCTGCTGACAGAAGACAGCCCTAGAATATATATATATATATATATATATATATATATATATATATATATATATATAAACAAAGTTACTCATATATACTCTCTCTCTCTCTCTCTCTATCTATATAATGCTTGCCTTATGAGCCAGTGCCCTGTGGCAATATACCAATGTATCGGTCAAGCACACTGGTTTTTGCTTCATGGCAAAACATGAAGATGAAGATCCATAAAAGTCTAGCTATAGTAGGTAATAGTAATAGTCTCCATTATTAAGGTCCACCCAAGGCAAGAGAGGACATAGCCTCCACCCGGCTGCTCCTCCATTGATCCTGAGACCACACAGATGGCCTTCAATTCTCCCTGCCTGCACAGTGCTATTAAGAGCCAATGATTTCCAATTATAGCTGACCAAGACTGCAGATTACCTCAGGAGAGACAGAGAGGAGAATAGGGGAATGAGATAAAGTCTACTTATTGCTGATGCTGGAGAGAATACCTAACAATAGGCAATAAACAGGATGGTGTCCGAGAGACCAGACTTGCACTGCAAGAGCAATAAGAGGTACTGACCACTCAAGATCAGTTTAGGAAAAAAAAAGTGCAGGTTAGACCATCAAACCCAAGATTAGTGCTGTGTTAAGACCAGAAAAGCCAACAGCATTGCTCCAAAACCAATATCAGTGCTCTTCAGACCAAGAAAATCACTGCCAGTGCTCTTCAGACCTGCAAATTCAGCACCAATCAAACCAACAAACTCAACACTGGTGCTATTCAGACCAACAAAGTGTCAAACACTGTTAAAACCAACAACCAGAGGACCAAGGCTGAAAAAACAATGCTGCTCAGAACAACAAACCTAACCCTAGTGCTAAGCAGACCAGCAAACCCAACACTACAATCACCACTGGCTGGTGTTATCCTTTGTTTCAGTACTGGACCATTATGTTGAGCATTATGACATCCTAACAACACATGTATGACACCATAGTGCTGTGCAGACCAGGACACCCAACAATAGTGCTGTGTTCAAACCACTGCCAGTGCTCCTCAGACCAACACAGCCATTGCCAGTGCTCTGCAACCAGCAATTTCAACGCCAGTCAGACCAACAAACCCAACACTGGTGCTATTCAGACTGACAAACCCAACACCAGTGCTGTTCAGACCAACAAACACAGTGTCAATGCTCTTAAAACCACAGACCAATGATGGGGACAAAACAATGCTACTCAGAGAAACCTCTGAATAAACTTAATCCTAGTATTATGACGACCAGCAAACCCAACACTTCAACCACCTCTGGCTGGTGTTATCCTTTGTTCCAGTAAGGGACCAAGATTTTGAGCAGCATGACATCACTGCAGACACACATATGACATCATAGTGACACATATAGGCAGATCTTTAAATAACAATCTTTAAGAGCATGAGAATTACAAAGCAAAGCCGCTGTAGACCCTGTTTGTTTCACTGTGTAGGAACAGTGATCAACACAATGCATTTGATGATTAGTGAAGAATCCATTCAGTCTGTCCTAAGCTGTGTGTGTGTGTGTGTGTGTGTGGGTGTTACTGTGATCAAATTATCCTTGTACTCTCCTGACATTACCCTCAACAGCAATATGTTCATTGTATCCGCTTAGAAAATAGTCTATCTGTTACGTCTGTTCCTCCATATGGTGATCAATATGTGCAAAACCTATACACACACACACACACACACACACATAAATGCACACACACTCAATAGGGTATGTCTGCGTATGGAGAGTGAGGGAGGATGGGCTCAATACAAATCACGCTTCCACAATAGCACTATTCTAGGCACAGGGAGGTGAATGGGACGGTTTTGTGAGAGAGTGTGTGTGTGTGCACAATTGTGTGTGGGGGCTGTGCCAGTGATAGAGGCAAAAAAATTCAATACTCAAAGCTCAATCACCATCCTTCCCTGTAAAACAAGCAGCCCCTTGTAAGAAGGCTGAAGATTATTCGGCTCATCTCTTCATTTCATCAGGAAAGCACTGGCTCGATATTTCCGGAAATCTTTTTAGACACTCCACACTGCCTATTGTTCCCATTGCAGCCGTTCGGCTTTTGTGAATCAATTAGATTCTCCTCCTGAATTAGTCTGTTAGGGATAGAGAGTGAGGGAGACTGAAGGAGAGAGAACAAGAAGGCGAGAGGAAGGGAGAAACGTGCTGTTTGTTCTCTGCCCATACACTGTTCATGTCTTCGGCCTCTGAGCAAATGGTACGTTAGGCTGATTATCTGGGCAGCACGTGTGTTTATTTGTTTGGGAGAATGCTAGAATAATTACACAAACAAATAAAAAATATATTGTGATCTTGAGCATGCGTGTTAGCTTAACCATTCCCAAAGTCAGGTGAGCTGCTGGTGGAACTGAACCTATCCAGACAGTGGCTAAAGTCTTCTACTCCATGTTCTTAAAAATAGGACTCTCTGTAATTGCCTGTCCGAAAGGGAAAAAGCCAAACGAACAAAATGCAGGACCCATCAACCAAAAGTCCATCTTCTGATCACTGCTTAAGATCTAAAACCTCAAAGGCTGATACACAATAGAACTGTAACTATGACATCATAATGAATGTGCATGATGTCACAATGCTTCCAGTGCTGGAATACACACACAAATGCCGGTGGTGGTTGCGTTGACGGACAAAGTCAGTAAAGTGAGTATCAGTGACTGCTCACTGTGCAGTGAGTTTTTGTCCTTGTGTGGCTGACTGTTCCTTTTGTGGGGTGTTATCATTGTGTGATTGACTCTTCTTTTTGTGGTGTGTTGTGTGAGTCGCTATTCCTTTTGTAGTGTGACTGACTATTCCTTTTGTAGTGTGTTGTTGTGGTGTGACTGGCTATTCCTTTTGGAGTGTGTTGTTGTGGTGTGACTGGCTATTCCTTTTGGAGTGTGTTGTTGTGGTGTGACTGGCTATTCCTTTTGGAGTGTGTTGTTGTGGTGTGACTGGCTATTCCTTTTGGAGTGTGTTGTGATGTGACTGGCTATTCCTTTTGCATTGTGTTGTGGTGTGACTGGCTATTCCTTTTGGAGTATGTTGTTGTTGTGTGACTGGCTATTCCTTTTGTAGTGTGTTGTGATGTGACTGGCTATTCCTTTTGCATTGTGTTGTGGTGTGACTGGCTATTCCTTTTGCATTGTGTTGTGGTGTGACTGGCTATTCCTTTTGGAGTATGTTGTTGTGGTGTGACTGGCTTTTCCTTTTGTAGTGTATTGCTGTGATGTGACTGGCTATTCCTTTTGGAGTATGTTGTTGTGTGACTGGCTATTCCTTTTGTAGTGTGTTGTTGTGATGTGACTGGATATTCCTTTTGCATTGTGTTGTTGTGATGTGACTGGCTATTCCTTTTGGAGTATGTTGTTGTGTGACTGGCTATTCCTTTTGTAGTGTGTTGTTGTGGTGTGACTGGCTATTCCTTTTGTAGTGTGTTGTGATGTGACTGGCTATTCCTTTTGCATTGTGTTGTGGTGTGACTGGCTATTCCTTTTGGAGTATGTTGTTGTGGTGTGACTGGCTTTTCCTTTTGGAGTATGTTGTTGTGGTGTGACTGGCTATTCCTTTTGCATTGTGTTGTGGTGTGACTGGCTTTTCCTTTTGGAGTATGTTGTTGTTGTGTGACTGGCTATTCCTTTTGCATTGTGTTGTTGTGGTGTGACTGGCTATTCCTTTTGTAGTGTGTTGTGATGTGACTGGCTATTCCTTTTGCATTGTGTTGTGGTGTGACTGGCTATTCCTTTTGGAGTATGTTGTTGTGGTGTGACTGGCTTTTCCTTTTGGAGTATGTTGTTGTGGTGTGACTGGCTTTTCCTTTTGGAGTATGTTGTTGTTGTGTGACTGGCTATTCCTTTTGCATTGTGTTGTTGTGATGTGACTGGCTATTCCTTTTGAAGTGTGTTGTTGTGGTATGACTGGCTATTCCTTTTGTATTGTTTTGTTTGCTGCTGTGCGGCTGACTGTTCATTTTGCGCCATGTTGTGTGTCTGTTCCAATTGTGGAGTGTTTCTGTGGTGTGTTATTGTTTGAACATTCTGCCCTGCCCTGCCTTGCCCAGTTGAGTCTGGTATCGGGTCAAAGCTTGTGACAAGACTTTCAGTTTTAAGTGACTGAATGGTTTACTCACTCATCATGTGCCCTCCCTCATGCTGTCTTTCTGTCTGTCTCATTCTTTCTGTCTGAAAGTCCCTTTAATCCCATGTTTATGCATATGTATGACCATACACAGTCACAGGCACTCATATACATCTCTCCTCCTCTAATGCTCGCTCTCTCTCTCTCTCTCAGTCTGTACGTCTGCCAGCCTCACTGTCTGTCTGTCTCTGACTCTTTGCTGATGCAGTCTCATCCTCATGCTGCCTGCTCACCCCTCTCTCTCTCTCTCTTTCTCTCTCTCCCTCTGTCACAAGGTAGCGCAAAGCAAACAGCCTGACCACACTCTGACAAAAAAGGCACAGCTTCCTGATCTCCCCCACCCCCATTGCTAACCTGCACACTCTCACACATAAACATACACATGCATGCACTATAAAAAGGGGAAAAACAGGAAGAAACCTTCTCTCACAGATACAGGTATGCACAAGTGGTTTCTAAACACACATGCACAGAGTCCCTTACACACACTGTGCACTCAGCACCCACGGTACGAGGCAGGATTTCCAGGTTAAAAATATCTGCTGTGAGGAGCCTCTCCTCAGCGCTTCACCTGCGCACTCAAACCACATCTGTTAACTGACAACCACTGTAGACGTACATGCACACGCACACACACACCCACTCATGCACACACAGACTCAGGTAAACAGAATGCCAAGGTTCACTATGCAGTTTTTACCAGCATTTAAAAGCATTGTTCTCCTTACTTCAGGTGGCTGAAAGAAAGACTGGTGGAACAACACCATCCACTTCACTTCATCCATTTACAGCTTTAATTTGCAAGCTTTAACCTCTAAAACTCTTATTAATCGGTAACTACTGCAAGTTCAGCTATAAACTATTATGAAACTAACATTAAGCTAAGCCAGTAGTAAGCCCTGGTTAGTTGGCAATTTAAGTGTACACATTGCTGACACAGGCATTCAATCGCCGTATACACTGTAGAAGAGTGTTGCCACGTGAGCCTGAGGTCACTATGCTCAATGTAAGTGTCAACTAGGGGGTAAAAAGCACCCCCCAGCTTTGGGCTGTGGAGCAACTGCAACTTCTGGAGTGATGTAGCTCCAACCAGGACATGACATGGCTTATCACTCAGTAACTGCAGGGATTTCTGTACAAACTGGTGGGGCTATTCTTTGGTAATAGAAGTTTGTAATAACACTTACGGTCCACCAATTTAATCCCTGCTTTTTTAGCTGACAATAGAAGATGCTAAGCTAATGCTGCTAATAAACACTGGGCTTGGACTGTCAGTAAATGTACTGCTAAATTTTGCCCGTAAAGCGAAATAAACACGTTTATTCGATAACACTTATGTAAAACAGACTGGTTAGATGCTTATCTAAATGATTAGGCTGAAAATTTGAACGGTTACTCGAAATAGCTGACCAACTATTTAGCTCGGAGAAGTTTATTTTTGTTTTTATAGACTATAATGAGCCATACCTCAGTCATTTGTCTGCACAAAACAACATTGGTGACAATCTAACCTCAGTGTTTGTTAGCGATGTTAGCCTAGCATCTCCTGTTCTAAACTCAAGAAACATAAGTCACATATCAAACGTGTTAGTTGATCGACTGAATCTTCGCTCAGCGATAAATCATAGTAATTTGATAGCTTGATTTTCGACTGTAGCTCAGCCAATGAACTGCAATAGCACCACCCTAAAAGTTCTGCAGGCCTGTACAGTTCAATGGGTTGAGTTGCCTGACTGAAGAGACCAAACGCAGCAGAAAAAAACATGCCACAGGACTGTTTTTGTTTCGGATTGATAGGTATGCTGAGTGTGTGTGAAAGAGAAGTGAGAAGACGGTAAGAGAGGAAGAGAAAAAGAGAGCGAGCCAAAGGACGGTGGGGGGTGTGGGGGGGATGAAGGTGCTAGATATAATAAGAAATCTTAGTGCTGCGTTTCGTGGAAATCTTTTCTTATCAACCTGACTTTCACACTGTTCAACCACACACACACACACGCTGATGTGGGATAAAGCAGAGCTGACTTCACGTAGAGCAACAAAAAAACACAATGACGTGCAAGGGTGGAGTTTGTCTGGGCTTGCATGGTGTGCACTCACTCACACACACACACTCACACAGAGATTTAAATGGGCAGACTGCCATATCTTCTGCAACATGACTCACCCATCCTGTGTGATTTGCTTACATGGAAATGCAGTACAGACTTTGACACACAGACAGAAGTACATTCATAAAAAGCATAATCCCCTAGAAGACCACACTACAAAGCATTGCGCAGACGGTGGCGGCCGGGCCAAAAAGCAACTGTGACGGGGTGGTGCGGTCAGCGTGTGTTTGCTTATGTATGTGTATTTACACATATATGCATGGGCCAGTGTGTGCTTGTATGTATATCTGTGGGAGTCAGAGTCATTTATTGTCGCTGTCTTGCGAAAACCTCCTTTTCATTTTTTTTAAGAATATTTAAACCATAAAACAGTATCATTTTAGAAACCGACCAATAGAACTTACACCATAGTTAAGAATCAGTTTTCCATCTCCTAAGCTGTTTACTTTTGACAGTGACAAGTATGTGTGTGTGTGGGTGTATGTGTGTGTTTCAGTAAGAGCCAGCTGGTGGAGAATACCAGCTCATAACGAGCCTGTATGTTTTCCTTTGAAATGACACTTGGCGGTGTGTCTGTTTGTCTGCCAGTCATGACTGGCTACACTGTTTCTTACCTGAGTTTCGGTCAAACTCTCCAAAGCTTGCATGATGGACTGCTCTGGTCTGGACGCCTGAGACTGAAGCGAGAGAAAAACAAGAGATAAAACCTGAGCCCTGCCCAACACCATATAAAAACCTCATAAAAACGTCACCTGATACGCTTGAGCTACGTACAGTTCACAGATAAGATGCTTAGATATGTCATGATTGAGGGCGGGGTGCACATTAACATAATTTATCCCAGATTCAGTCGATCAACCAAGATATGCTTGATGCCTGACGTGTGCTTCTTTGGGGTACAATGGAAGATGCTACGCTAATGTTGCTAATAAACACTGGGCTTGGAATGTCAACTAGTGTACAGGTTATAGGACACCTTTAGGCCCTTTGGTTAGTTAGTAATGAACTGTAGTGTGGGACCCCTTATAGGCCCTCGGATATGTAGTGATGAACTGTAGTGGGGGACCCCTTTAGGCCTTTGATTAGTTAGTGATGAACTGTAGAGTGGGACCCCTTTTAGGCCCTTTGATTAGTTAGTGATGAACTGTAGTGGGGTACCCCTTATAGGCCCTCGGTTATGTAGTGATGAACTGTAGTGTGGGACCCCTTATAGGCCCTCGGTTATCCAGTGATGAACTGTAGTGTGGGACCCCTTATAGGCCCTTGGTTATGTAGTGATGAACTGTAGAGTGGGACCCCTTATAGGCCCTTGGTTATGTAGTGATGAACTGTAGAGTGGGACCCATTATATGCCCCTAAATATGTGCTAATGAACTGTAGTGTGGGACCCGTTATATGCCCTTGAATATAAATGGGTTAAAAGGTTTTGTTCTTCTCGTTTCTCTCAACTCCATGGCTTACCATTAAACCTGCTTCCACTGTCGGCACCAGGGTCAACTTGCTCCCATCCGTAACCCCAAAATCCTGGAGTCTTCCTGAGCTCAGCCTCCTGCACAACAAGATGGAGAGCCGTTATTGACAAACTGCTGACTTGCATTAGCTGTGTGAGGCACCCAGTCCAAAACAGGCCAAAAAACCCCACACACTTTTATAACGCTGTAATAAAACGCTGAGTGTTTTTCTCAGAACGTTCCTTCCTGTAACTCAAACCCGTGAGACTTCTGTTATTACTGTTCAGTGACACAACACAGTCTGCTCTGCACCAGGTTGAGGAACAGAAAACTGTCCTAGAAGCAGAGCCCAGCTTACTTCCAAATAGAGACATTTCCTAAACAAACTTCGACTCTGCTCTTTGTTCCGACGTACGCTGCGATTTCTTGTTGGAACCAGCTGCAATCCCACACTGCGCTTATTCTACGTCTGGGAAAGAGGCCCAGAGTTTATGATAGCAGTAGGAGGCTTTCGCCACCTCTGTGCTGTTCAGAAGGGTGTGCAGCGGAGCTTTTACGTCACTTACACTCTTGACACTGGTGTTTTTTTTATCTTTCGTAACACTGATGTCCAGTTACAGGCTTGTGGGTCATTCCTTGCTGTAGGGTTCAGTAGGCGTTATAGGATAAAGATAACATGATACTTCCAGACCTTTGCACAATAGGCTTTTTCTGGAAGTTGAAATGGACCAAGGGGTGAAGAATTTAAGGGTTCTTCTGAGAACTTCAATAGGTTCTTCATGTTTATACATCTCATGTTTTCCAGAGAACCACCCAGGTTTCAAAAACACAACAAAGTATGAGTATAATACATTTTATTCAGCATTTCACACATTATTTGGGACTAAATCCAATTAACTTATAAGTATCTTATTAGCTTTTTAATGAAACTATAGCATGTCAATGTTCTAAAAGTACTGAAGACATCCTTAAGATGCTCAATAAAAGCATACTGAGATGTAATTTATCATGCTAACAATACATACTGAGGTTTTTTTCCAGTCCTAGGGTGCAGAGTAAGACATTTTCTCAACTGGTGCTTATTCAAGAACACACATCAGCTGGAGAAAGGGACTTTAACATCTCCAGATCTTTGCTTTGAGCACATTCAAGAGGGCAACACTTGCTGTGAAAGATACTATGGAAAGGCTGAGTGTGGGACCTCCACACAGCTCTGAATAAGATCTGGAAGAATGAGGATACTCCCGGCAGGCCTATTTTTGAGAACATTCAAGAAGGTAACACTTGCTGTGAAAGATACTATGGGAAGGCTGAGTCCACTGCCAAGAGCAGAATCTCATCACTCAGCTCTGAAAGAAGAAGACTGGGGCTTCTCCAGACATGAGGAAACCATGGCAAATAGAAAGGCATATGTCTCCTCAGCCTCATTTGGACGCCCCAATACTGGAATATTTACCAGATATTGGTGAATTACAGTGTACTCTTGCTTGAGCAACATCATTTGACAAAACTAGAAAGCTTCTCAGTGGTGAACTCAAGAACTGCAAAGTTTCCAGGCACTACATGCGTGCTAGCCAAGCACCATCGTGGACATGTAGCCTCCCAGCCGTCTTACAGCTCATATATAAAAACTAAGCCTAAACTGTAGGACTATAGGGCTCCTAGCACGGCTTTGGGGACGTGGCATAGACACACACACACACACACACGCAACACACCAACACCGTTGCATGCACGCAAACCCCCCCAGGGCTGGACTAACGCTGTGAGCTTAAAATCGCCCCTCTCTCGTTGCAACTCACGTGTCTCTGTGCAGAAGCGCGAGCCTGTCTTTGGGCACGCGGAGCTTTTGTGAGAGTCTCCTCTTCAGCCCGTCCACCGTCTCCTCGGGGGGCAGAGAGAGCTCGAAGCGAGTGCCCGTGGTGGTGTGGATGGTCAAAGTCATGGGGGGCTCGCTGCGGACGGCGAGCTCAGAGCACCGGGACCCGGCGGTGCAGCCTCGAGCCTCGGGGTGCTGGTCCATCCGACAGCTAGTGCACCGAGGACCGGGAGAACGTGCAGCAGCGCTGGTAACCAAAAAGCGAGAGGCGCGCACGTTAGCGTGGCTCCCCTATTGCTGCTTCGCGTCTTCTCGGGAGGAGGGGGTGAAACTATCCCTTCCACGTTCCGGAGAGCAGAACCAGGCGTCCACCGACCTCCTTAATCTTTTCGTAGGGGCTTTAACGGCACTATTCTTCACACCGGCTCTTTTGTTAGCCTGCTCAAGCCGTGCAAGTTAATCCCATAGGTCCATCCGTCTGAGTGCACAAAAACAAAACCCTAAACTCGACGTCGACGTCCTCAGGCCACCGTGTCCAGCGCGTTTACCGTGTTTACGCAGCGCACCGAGCAAACGCGGCCCTTCCGGCTACATACAAATATGTATTTACAGAAAACGGGACGAGGCTAATACCGGGACAGGAATCGAGAACTACGCCAGAAAAGCACAACAACTCGTCAGGAAGGTGAAGACAAAGCTACTCGTCTCCTCCATCCCTTGTTCTCCTCCAATGTCGACTCGAGCCCCACGCGTGCAGCGAGCTCCATTTGTTGCGAGGCCCCGCTGCGGGTTCAGCCTACCTAGCACGATAGCCAATCAGAGCTCTCGGAGAACTCGGCAACGCCCACAACCGTCCAATCCCCTCGTGTTTACGCAACACCCACATGTAGAACACGCCCCGCCCCTCCGCGCTGGCCTAGCCAATGACGGCGCTCCTGCCGGCGGCTCTGCAGGCTGTTCGTTACCGTTCAACTCGGATCATTCATAACAGTCCAGGCTTCGCCGAGCCGCTCACCGGAGACCGTACTGACACAACGAGCTGCATTTAGTCACTGGTTTGTACAAATAAAACAGCTACAGCACGTGTAAAGCACTCGGGGCACGACGGGGTGATAGAAAAGGCAGGTTCGGTTCGGTTGGTCGCCACTATTAATGAGAATAAGGCTCACATTCAGCGTTATTTACGTTAATCAGGCATCTCAAGACACTTGGCTGCGTTCATAACCGCACAATACGCACTATATTACTATTAGTGTACTAGGTAGTAGGGTAGTATGCGGCTTTGGACGCGACCTTGGTACCGCGAATTCAGTTTGTTATTATGCTAATTATTGATATTAGCACGAGTAATATTTATTTAATTAATTATTATTTAATTACGTGACTGTTATGCTAATAAGGTAATCAGACATTTCTAGACACATGCCTACGTCCAAAACCACATACTATTATTAATATCATATTTAATACAAAACAAGATAATACTAATATATTATTATTATTATTATTATTATTAATAATAAAAAAAACTGATGATGATGATTATAATTTAGGCTACTATTCCCAGATGTTTGTACTGTTATTTAATAGTAAGGTACCATTTGAATGGATAATAATAATTATAATAATACTCTGTAGTGTTTAAATTAATAAAGAATTCAGTTCTAAGCAGCAGCTTACCCTGGAATAACCAGGAGTGTAACCAGCTCATTATCTGACTCCTGAATCTGCAAACCTGGAACGTCTTGTTAAGAGTGACAGATAGGACGTTTCATCTCCTGCCACCCCGTCAAGAACAGTGACTCATGTATGCTGTACCGGCTGACCTCTTGTTTACTGACATTATAAGTTATCTCCCACCGCTAGGGTGTGTCCTCCTGGCTCACTCCGCTTCCCCACAGTTCGCTCCGACGCTTCCCTGCAAACCCAAGACTGGCACACTGTTGTCTGCTAGTCTGCAATTGTCTTGTAAATCTGTTATTCACTCTCACCCTGCCAAGCCCGATTCTGTATAATGTGAGAGAGCGTATTCCTGTCCTGTGTTGTTGTTTTGTGCGGATGCGTGTGAGTGTGGGCAGGCTTTGAAAAGTCTTGCTCACTGTGCCAAGTCAGCTAAGCAGGAATTTAGGATGTGTGTGTGTAATGAAAACAGCCTGGCTGACCTATCGGGGCTTTGGTGCAGGACGTTCTGGTGTTATGAAATGGCATTCTTCTCATGTTTGTCGTACAGGCTGGGCGTAGCATACCCAGGTTACTGTAAAGTGACTCACCCGTGTGTCACATAGCCTGTGTGTGTTTTGTAGTGTACACTGGCACTGCAAGGAGGAAATTGGGACACAGTCTGTCACCGTGCCATAGATTGTTGGGTGGATACGCTCTTCCACACCCATTCCCCATGGGGATACACATGACTCGTTTGTCTTCAAGGCACCATTTGCTTGGACTGTTTGATTAGGAGCTGAAGAACTCCGAAGATCTTCAGAGGGCACAGAAGATGTATTAGCCTGTGTCAGGGTAGCTGGGAAGACGGAGGAAACACGAGGGAACATTCTGGACTTTTCCAACCTAATCTCCCATCTGCTGCATCTGTACGCCCTGAGCATACAGTCAATTGCCATGTACCAAGAATTGCCCTGTGGCGAATAGGTGTCGTAGAACCACTTTGGGTTCATGAAAGAACCATGTTTGAAAGGAGATTGGTAATTGGTTGTAAAAGATCTAAGAACCTTCATATAACCCTCAAAAAAGAAGGAACTACATGTGGTTCTTTGACTTATGGTAATGGTGGACAATGGTGGCACCCTTTTTGCTGATATTCAGAACCCTGTGAACCCCTTGAGAAATGAAAGCTTCTGTGGAGAGAAAGGACACACTTTCAGGCACCTTTCATTTAAAAAATGTACAAAAGTATTGGGACACCTGCTTATTCATTGAGTTTTCTACTAGATTAAGGAGCATTGCTGTGAGGATTTAAAAGAATTCAGCCACAACAGCGTTAGTGAGGTCAGTATGATGGATGACCCCCCACCCCACCTCATCCCAAAATCCCCAACTGATCCCAAAAGTATTGGATGGAGCACCAACCATCATTCCAGATAACACAGTTCCACTGCTCCACAGCTCAATTCTGGGGGGCTTTTTACCCCTTCTAGCCAACACTCCGCATTAGGCAGCATGGTTCCAATAGGTTCATGTTTATCTGCTCCAGAGAGTCCTATTCTATTGGCAGTACTTCTCTACAGGGGCTAGACAGGGGCTAGTTTGTGTGTGTGTGTGTGTGCATTTGCACATCTGTGTCAACAATGGGTGCAACTCAAAGTAGCTAAATTCATTTATTAGAAGGTGGTGTCCACAAACATTTGGACATACATGATAGCAGAAAAACTCAGGCTGAAAACGAGCACTTGCAATTAGGCAGGTGTTGCAGCGACTGGCCATTGGTTTCTATGATGGCAGTGTTCTGAGTCAGCGCTTCTGCTCTTGTACGGAGCACAGCCAGCGTGTGGAAATGACTGTCTGTGGTCATCAGCTGTACGCTCCAGATGCAGCAGATAGAGATTTGGTTAAAAGGTGCCGCAGTTCTCCTGTTATTGACTTAACGCTGGCAACCTAGCACTTTTCAGAATAGTGCCCAGAGCTAAATTTCCAGCATTCCCTGTTCATATGAATCATCCCGACCGGGACATTCAATTCGGAGATGATACACTCACAAGAACATCTTATTCAACCATAATAAATGGCGTAATTATGCTAATAGTAGTGTCATTATGTGGCAGTTACACCAGCATGAGCATCAGGCTTCCATGTTACCGGCCAGCAGCAGGCTGTGAGAAGAAAATGCTGTCTCATTCAGCGAATGGGGGTCTTTTACTCTTCAGCGGAGGCTGAAAACAGGCCTGTATAGCTGATAAATGCAATACACTATATGTCCACACGTTTCAAGTTGGACCCACTGCTGATGCACACACATACACAGCTTGTTTAGTCCCTGTAGAGAAGTACTGCCAACAGAACAGGACCCTCTGTAGCAGATAAACATGAACCTATTGGCACCCTGCCTAATGCCAGGCGTGTGCTAGAGGGGTATAAAGCCCCCCAGCATTGAGCTGTGGAGCAGTGAAACTGTGCTCTCTGGAATGTGTGGATACTCCATCCAGTATTTTGGGATGAATGAGCAAGTGTCCCAATACTTTTGTCCAACAGTATCATGCATTGCAGTGTTATTTGGCTGCTTATGAGACATCGCTATGTCCATATCTCTGCCTATAGCTGCATGGTAATGCCAGCATTGATAGAGGTCATGTGGAGTGTGTATATGTGTGTGTGTGCAGAGGGGTTAGCCAAAGCAATGACGTAGGAAGCAGCAGATACGCAGCAGCAACGATCCACTACTCCCTATTGCAGGCTTAAAATAGCCTCCCCCCCCAACTCGCTATCTCTCTTCCTTCCAAAGGCTGCGTCAGTGCACTCACTGCCCACCCCCTCATCCTTTCTCTCTCTTTCTCTCTCTGTCCTTTTCCGTGTGTATGTCTGTGTGTTTGTGTGTGTGTGTGTGGGCTACTCTCTCTTTCCCCACAGTAAAATCACCAGTGCTAATTAACTCCTACAGCAAACTCCTACAGAGCTAAATACAGTAAGTTTGCTTGTGTAGGAGTACCTTGAGCACTGATTTTCCTCTCTATCTCTATGCCACTCTCTCACCACCTCTCTCGCTCTGTCTACACTCTCACTTTCGCCCGTTTACAGTTTCCCATTCTTCTGGCTTTCTCTCTGCAAGCAAACCAGCAAACACGCCTTTAGATATGCATCCACTGTGTCCAAAACTTTGTGGACACCTGCGCGTCCTACATTTCTTCTAAGATCAAGAGTACTAATGGGGAATTTGTAGTCACAGCCTCCACATGTCTGAAAATGAACTAATAACATATAAAGCCCTACATGACCTCGCTCCTGAGTACCTGCGGGATCTTATTACATATTACGAACCATCAAGACCACTTAGATCTCAGGGTGCTGGACTCTTACTCGTTCCCAAAATTCAGAAAACCTCAGCAGGGGGAAGAGCCTTTTCTTATAAAGCCCCCAACTCTGGAATAACCTTCCAGATAATGTTCGGGACTCAATCTTTAAATCCAAGCTGAAAATTCATCTGTTTAGTTTAGCTTTTGGTAATTAATGTTTTTTAGATAAAGGTTGCAGGTCCAGGGGTTCGCGGACCCAGGGAATTGTAGTACACTGAGATGCTGGAGCTGTCGTCTCGCTGCTTACTTGCGATCACTCAGGTTTGTTGACGGTGGAGCAGATAGATGCAGACGTTTTCAGGGTTCCTCCCAAGGTTTCTTCCTCCAGCTCTGAGGGAGTTTTTCCTTGCCACTGTTGCCGTTGGCTTGCTCACTGGGGGTCTTTGATCCATTTTGTCTTACGTTATTTTCTTCTTTCTTCTTTGTCTCTGTCTTTTATTAATCACTATTTATGTGAAGCTGCTTTGTGACGACACCAGTTGTAAAAAGCGCTATACAAATAAATCTGACCTGACTTGACCTGAAAAGAGTTTCCACTAGACATTGCTGAGGGGATTTGATTGCTTTCAGCCACAGCAGCATCAGTAAGGTCTCTGAAGGTACTGATTATTGGTTCTTTTACTCCAAATCATCCCAAAGCTATGGGGGTGGTATCCCTCTAGACAGCACTCAACCTTGGGCATGATATATATATAGGGCATTGGGTAATTCAGCCCGTCAAAACTAAAGAAGGCGGGGCAACACCTTATCAACACCGCATCAGAAGAAAACATGATTGTGAAACTGCTATAACAGTCTGAAAACCCTCATATTTACAGTGTGGAAAACAGAAGGGATTTAAGCTGTATGATCGCTACAGCAATCAGAAACACTGTGCTGTTTTCATCATGTGTGTTTCGCTCGCTGGTTCTATCCCATGTGAGGTTGCCAGATTCGCATTCACAGATTTTTTTTATGTTAAATTTGGGTTTAAAATGCAGACACGGGTGGAAGTGGTAAATGGGGTGGGTTGTTTTTGGTTTTAAACACATGGTTTTATGAGTGAATATTGATTCTGGTGTTAAAAAGCTTGTAAGCTAAGGGCAGAAAGGCAAACACAGTGAAAGAAGGGGCAGAATGGAATGGTTTATTCACATGTTGCCTTTAAAAATGGCCTTAAATGGCCTTGAAATACAATTTTCACAGAAGATTGACCTAATTTAGGGTCCTCAGGTCCTGAAGTAGCGGAATTCCCTAATTAGAGGTGCGGCCCGGATATTTTCTGACATATGGTGTATGTTAGCATGTTGGCTGAATTCAAGTCATAAGAATTAATGGAAGAATTTCCTTAACAAGCAAAATAACAGCACATTATAATTGCTGAAGCATTTGTCAGCATTCCTGGAACCAGCATTAGTCAGATAACAGCAATGGCTGGCAGTCAAGTAGCACAGCGTGCTGTTACTCTGTGCTTTTATTGGAAAGAACTGTGCTGCCTGCCTCACTGAACCATTCCTCACCAGCCTCTCCTCTGGAGAGCAGTGTCCTGAAACATGCCTTCCATTCTAATCGGTTTTCAATAGCCAATCCAACAGTAGGCTGTCACTCTTCAGCCTGCAAAGCACGGTATCTCGCTGATGGGCTTTATGGACTGGTTTTTATGGCTACCAATGTCCTTGGCCTGCCCTGCTGGAAAAAAAAATGCCTCCTCACTGCTAGAATTGCAGACGTCCCAGCTGATGTCAGAGGAGCGTGGATTTCGAGGAGGGGAAGCGTGTGTCCAACCTTTCTGGCTCAAATGGAATCTTCACAGCTTTGACGTCAGAAGAACCGGGACGAGCCAGATTCGAGTCTCGAGCCACACATTCTTTCACTTCGCCCCTCCCCTCCCCCTCTTTCTCTCTTCTCCACCTCCTCCTCCTCCATCCGGGCCTCTCCTGTTCAGCTTTCCATGCATCTCACTGCTGTGGAATGTCGGGAGCCCGCTCGGTCTCGTCCACCACAGATTTGTTTTCCAGGAGGAGGACGCAGTGGGCGTGTCTCAAATCAACCCGATTAGCCTCTTAATTTCCTAGTCAATAAAAAGACGTCCTGAGGACATTCTCAGAGTGGGTTTATACATTGTGTACAGGACTTTCCTCACAACATTCCAAGAACCTTCACATGCTGTCTGTAGGAGTTTAAGTTTAAGCTTTCATCCTGAGCTTTTATCCTGTTTTTTTGGTTCCTGAGATGTTGCCCCTCTCAATTTTACCTCAATTTTTACCATTGTTGAATTTTTCCCTTTTCTCCTAGTTTGGTACTTTTCAACCCACCCGTTTCTAGCGCCCCCTAGCACTAGCAATGTTCACGACTCTAGGAGACATTCAAAGCCAACCACCGCCTCTTTTTAAACCGACACCAATGCGGCATCACTGGGCAACCGACACGCTCAGAGGAAAGTGTTGGGACCCCAGCTTCACCGCACCAGCTAACAGACACCTCTGCCGGCCAACACCGTCTATGAGTAATGAGGGGAGAGAGCACCATCTACCCACCCGGAGAGAACAAGACCAATTGTGCTTTCTCAGACTCCGGCCACTGATGGCAAAGAGGCACTGCTCAGGATTCGAACTTGTGACCTTCAGGACCTTCATGTTTTCACAGTGCTTTACTGATTATCGGTTTGCACCCATTTTCTGACCATTTTTTTAAAATGACATACCCGAAATAAATCACTAACAGCTCTGCAACTAAAAGGCCTGTGTTCATGGTCTATAGACCCCAAGATTATAAATATATACAAACACCTAGAATACATATTTCACAACAGCACATATTTAACTGCGCCTGAAAAACAGCAGTAAATTAGCAGCAGCTTAAATGAATTAACATTTTGAAAGATGTTTAGTCTCTGTTCTGTCCGTACAATTTACTTACTGTTTAGTGTCACCTGCAGCTTAAGACCCCCCCGTCACAGATTCCAGACCATGGAGGGTTGTGGTGATAATGGGATTCAAACTGATCATCTGATATGATGGCAGTTAGACAGTCGCTCCACTCTTAGACTGACCCTACGGTCTAACTACTGCTTATCAAGTGTGAGGAGATCATAAGTTCAAATCTCAGCAAGGGCTCAGCTTTCTATTGTCAAAAAAGCCCCCTAGTTTGGGGACAAGGGGGGTTCTAAGCTGCAGATGGGAATACACAGTAAACAGATTGAAGGGGGAGGAGCCACAGACTAAACATTTTACACAATACTAATTAACATTAAAAATACTAATACTACAAAGTCATTTTAGCTGCAGATATTTTATGTGAGGCTATGTGAGAGATATGTTTTTTTAAACTTAACTTAATATGAATTATCGACCAAACTGAGATGCAGAACTTAAAAATGTGAGTTAGGAGAACTTTAGACTAAACTAAGTAAACTCTGGAACTGGATAAGACTGGAGACTTTTAGCACATTATGTACACTCAGGCTTTAATTGTGAATTGTAGATAGACACACACACACACACACACACACCCTCCCCCCCATCGCCTGTACTGTTACGACTTGAAACCTAATGAAGTGAGGCACGAAAGAATCACACACTCTGGTGTGTCTGACACACCATCAGGCCATTCAAAGCACTGCTATCACAGGCCAAGACAAACAACACACAAGATAAACACACACACACACACTTTATCTGTCCTTCCCCCCAGCGCACACACACACACACACACATACATACACTGGACTCCCGCAGAAAAAGAGGACAGTACAAGGACCACCTGCCAGGAGGTCAGGTATAATGGCATGAACATGCACTGCAGTTGCTGCCTAATTGTTTGTGGCCAAATACAGGCCATGTGGTCAGTCCTGCACACCCCCGCAGCCGGCCTGGCATGAGAGAAGAGAACATTTACAAGAAAGTCTAAAAATATCAGCAGAGAACATTTAGGGGAAGTGTGATCAGATTAGCAGAGGACATTCTTGTCGATCTTCTATGAAGAGGGGAGAATTTTGCGGAATGTGCTCATAAAACCTGTGCCTGAGCCACATTTCACACAGCAGGATTTCTCAAGATAGTCACAGAGCTTAAAGGAAAAGTTCAGTGTTTTTCAGTCCATTGTCTTTCTGCTGCACCTAGAGTGGACAGTTGTTTAGCACAGGTCATTTTTAAAGGGGTTTTTCTGTACTAAGAAAAGAGCTGGAAAACACTGACACTGGTAACAATACAGTGTAGTTACAATAGAAGCCAATGGGCAGCTGCTGAATTGTGTCAGTCGATGTTTATGTGACCAGTTTTTGTTTTCAAAAACATTAAAAGTGCCATACAATGAATTTATTCAGTATTTTAAATTATACTGTATAACTATGCAAATAAATATTTAATATGTGACTTTGGTTCTACCAAAAAAGGCTCTGATTCGGTTGTAAAAGCCTACTTACAACCCTGTTATTTTGCCTCAAAATGAAACACACTGATTTTCCTTATCCTTTTAATCTGCTCCGACTGGCTGGTTTACGTCACAGCACTTGCTCACAGTGGCCATGTAGCATAACATAGCTTAGCTTTATTTTTAGCACTGCAGCAAGAAGAAGTGTTGTCATGGTGTGCTGGTAGCTAGCTGTAGAGATTGTAGTAAGGTCTGCAAGAGTTCGGCTTTTAGTGTAGCACTGATGCCTGCTCGCTTCCCTGGCTCTCCAGAGTGCACCTCAAACCTCTGCAAAGATCCAGACAGGGGTGATTCACCTAGCGTTGCTATGCCTTACAATGCTTCGCCTAGGGCTGCTTCATGGCTTCAAGCGTCAGCTTTTAGCCTTTTTAGCCTCACTTCTGTTATCTCATGAAGTAGCTGTTACGTTTAGCTTAGGTGTATGCAAATTTCTGTGGGCGTAAGTGAAAGCTGTTGAATAACGGTTGGGTTTTTTGGGGAATTGGCCTGTTTTACAGCCCTGCTTTATTTACATGTGTTTTGCTTTTGAAGGAGGAACAGCAGAGGTTAAGGTTGACGGTTTGTCAGTTTCATGTACGGAACTCTCATTTTTCAACTATGCCCAGATAAATACAGCTGTCCACCAAAGAAAAGTGGTTTTCCAGAGGGGAACCGACACGTCCAACTTAAGACATTGTGTTAGTAGAGCGTAATGGTCATTCTGAATTTGCCTTTTATAGTCAAACTTCATTCAGTAACTGCCTATGGACTCCGTTTCACCTACTGACCGTCCTGACCGTCAGACTGTCCGGTTTTACCTGCAGCTGTCCTATCAAAACTACTGTCTCCATTTTTTCAGTTTTTTTTTTTATCATTTTGGAGAGAACTGGTCCAAAATCTTTTATTTTGATTAACATTAAAAGTTACCCCTTTTGGAGAAACTCTATGTTCATAATTTTTCCATTTCTTCTTCAAAATGATTGTCCATAATCAAATACTCAGTAGGCCCTAAGAAACATTCCCTTTGGACAAACCACACTTTAAGCTTAGGTTATCGTTAGCGGAATAGCTCCCTGTTCCGTAAGTGCACAACCGTTAAGAAAGGCTCCAGCCAAACCCCCGAACTCAGAGCTCTAATTGTGGTGATGACTGTGCGGAACCATGTGGAGATTGTGCTATGTGTGGAAAGAAGGGCGGGAATGGGGCTGTAAAAGCCTGTGTCCAGCTCCTTGTCCACCTGACCAAACACACAATGCCTTTGCTCCGCAGCAGTTGTCTGAGTAATATTTCACTTCCCGGACATGTGTGTGTGTGTGTGTGTGTGTGTGTCTGTGTTTATGTATGTGTGTGACAATGGAGTTCCTCTAATGCCTAATGTTTCTGAGGGTCGAAGCTGGTGTGTGTTCAGAGGATGGAAATGGAAACTTCCAATCACTGCCCTTTTCTTATAGTGGAAACTATGCATTTGCGCAATAGAGCATTCACAACATAGTCCTGCTCTGAGTGCGGATTATGTAAGAATATTCCAAACATGATTTCCAGGAATTTCCTCAATGAAATCATACGGGACGTTCTGTTATGTTATACTCAGCACAGGTTTTGGGAATGGTTTGGGAATGGAATCCATCCAGTGATTGTCCTGCTTATTTCACGTCAAACCAAAATGAAAGCAACAAAAGGAAATACAGCCACCAAGGGAATACAGTCTTGTAATTCTACTTGTAATTCTAAGGGACGGTTCAGTGACTCATTTCGTAGAAGTCAGTGTCATGGAAATGAATGATTTTTTTGGGCTCATTACTTGTCAGCGAGATTTCAGACACCAGTGCTTGATTGGTTTAGAAACTATCCCTTCAATATCAATGTGAATTGTGAACGTCCAATAGGTCAGACCATATTTTCCGTCCATACTGAGCAGCATTTCTGAGTTATAGGGAGGGTAGGTTTGTGGTGGTGTGAGGTGAAACATGCTGGAAGATGTTTTTGCAAGTCTTAGACCATGGCTTCAGCTTGTGATTATGGTGTGGGAGGAGAATGTGGAATGGAAGGGAAGGGCCTGGAGTTTAAGTAGCTTCTGCTTGGAACTAGAAGGCCAGCATACTCCCCCTCTGATAAGTGGAGCAAGGACTACTAAGTTAAAGTGAGGAGATGGACTTCTATTGAAAGTTAAGAAGGTGTGTTCATTCCCTGGTAAAACTGCCATTTTGGAGCTATTTGTGCGTGACAGTGACAGTATGTTCAATGTGAATGGACAGTATTATGTGAATTAGCTCATCATTGGGTTTTCACCGTGTATTTGTGGATTGCTTGCTAATCCAGTAAAGGTGTGACAAAGCTCTCATTATGAAGCCATTAGGATTCCTCATACTCCTGTAATGCTGCTAGCGTTGCTGCAGCCCACCTGCTTCGTAGCTTCCCTTAAAGCCAAAAAGCAACTTTCACAACCTCTTTCGCACCCATGAAAACTGCTGATGAGTCTCAGTTCCCCGTGGGCCTGAAGGCTGGGTGAAATGGGATAAAGGTCCAGCAGATGTCAGTGCACCTCTAAAGCAGGACAGCGTGACGTAAGGGAAAAGGGAAGGGGGAGTAAAGCTCTGCTGTCTTTGGGTGTCTCAGGTCCTTTTCCACCATCTAAGCATGTTTGTGTGTGTGTGTGTGTAAGAGAGAGAGGGAGAGACTGTGTGAATGCAAGACAGAGAGAAAGAGAATTGCAAGCCTGTTTCGCAGCAGACAGAACATTCCCCTATGAGACAAAGGGGACAAATTAAAAATGAATTTCATTGGCTCAGGGCCACAGGAAAGAGCCTGATCCAACAGACAGGTCAACTTCCTGGAACAGTGATCTGACTGAGAGTCTGACGTCACAGGCAGCTTGATGAGTCTGCCCGTCAGTATGTGGGCCCCCTGAAATAACCCTGGAAAAAGGAGTGGTCCGCAGCATGAGATGCCAATAAAAGACATGCAAAAAACTGCTCTGAGAAAAAGACCTACGTCTACCCAGGGCCTCCATAAATCCCCCATATCTCAACTCAGTATCATAAATCACACTTCAGACACACATTCTCCTCTTAAAGGGCCCGTGCCCTACATCTGTCCTCAGCTTTATGCTTTCGCCTGAGCTCCACGTTTGTGTGGGTTTTAGCTGCCAAAAACAATTTATTTTACATGAGCATCCAATCTCTCTTTATCCCGTAATTAAACAGGCTGACTGGCTGCCCTGCGCTGTAGTTTATCCAGAATGTAGTCTGTGCTGAGGCACTGGCATGGCTGGATGGAAAAGAATGAAAGAAGAAGAAGAATGAGAAAAAGAAAGGAAGAAGAGAAACTCAGAAAGAAAGAAGGAGAAAGATTGATCAAACAAAAGAGAGAAGAAAGTTGGAAATTTAGAATAAAATGAAAAAATGATGCAAAAACTAAAAAGAAAAAAGACAGAAAGTAAAGAAGAAAGGATAAAAGAAAAGGATGAAATAAAAGATGAAAGGACAAAAGAAAGAAAAGACTAAATAAAGAACAGATAAAAGAAGGGACAAAGAACGAAACAGATGAAAGAACGAAAGGACAAAATAAAGAACGAATGAAGAAAAGGATGAGAGAAAGAAAGAGAAAGATAAGAAAAAAAAGACTAAATAAATAAATAAATAAGGAAAAAGAGAAACTCAGAAAGAAAGAAGGAGAAAGATTGATCAAACAAAAGAGAGAAGAAAGTAAGAAATTAAACATAAAATGAAAAAAATGATGCAAAAACTAAAAAGAAAAAAGACAAAGTAAAGAAGAAAGGATAAAAAAGAATGAAATAAAGGATGAAAGAAAGAAAAGACTAAATTAAAAACAGATAAAAGAAAGGACAAAGAAAGAACAGATGAAAGAATGAATGAAGAAAAGGATGAGAGAAAGAAAGAGACAGATGAGAAAAAAAAGACAAAAGAAAGAAAGAAAGAAGGGTAGGTAGGCACTTTTTCTAAAAATCACTGGTAGAACGAGCATCTCACTGAATGCTGTCTCTCTCTACCAGTACAGATGGTCTCTTGGTAAACTGGTCCCTCAGCACTGGGCAGGTCGAGCTGCTTTGGTTCCTTTAGGACTGAAACAGGACCCCAGTAGAACAGCAGAACTGCTCTTCAGCTCTGGCTGCGTCTGCTCTGTAATCCGCTTCTTTCCTGCACAGGAAACACAGGGTCCTAAAACAGAGCAACACTGACCCCTACTGACCATATTTCCCTTTCCTAAAGCACTGTAGCAGCACAATCACAATCTATAAGATTCTATATTATATAGTGTTCTATAATAGTTGTATAATAATAAGTCATAGATATCATTATATATAATTATATACATATATATATAATACTGTAATAGTGCTGTGGGAGTCCTGCAGTCAGGTGAGTGTTATTGCAGTGGGTTGAGAACTGCAGCGCTTCTTCATTACAGTTTATTCATCAAGTGATTTTGGCTGATTAAAATGAGTGTTTTATGGCAGATTTCCTAAAACTATCCAGATCCTAAACACGATAATCTGAGTCACATTGTTTGAACAACAATCGGCCAGATGGTGGCGCTCTGCAGCCTGCAGGGAGAGGGGTTTCAGTGATCACTCCCCTTACGTAATGGATCCCCAGCATGACTGAGAGGACAGGAAGGAAAGCCGTAATTATGTTACATGTTTATTCATCTTTATGGATGTAATCTATTCTCTAGTGCTTCCACGCTGCTCTCCTCTGACTCTCTGATGATTTCTTTGTGTGTGTGTGTGTGTGTGTGTGTGACAGAGGGAGAGACACACAGAGAAAGAGCTGGGTTTTCAGGTTCAGCCTCTGCTTGCGTACAAAGTGACGCACTGTGTGAATAATGAGAGACTGACTGACTGGAGGATTTCTCACCGTGACTCCAAACATCACACACCTGTGTTATCATCACTGACACACCGGTTACACTGCTGTACAATTCAACATGACCTGCACTAACACTATTACTACTACTGCTAATATACTACTACTACTACTAACATTACTATACTACTAGTAGTAGATCTACTATTGTTTTGCTACTATTACTAATATTAGTAACAATATACAACTACTAATAGTAATATAATTACTATTAGTAATATATACTACTACTGCTACTACTGTGACTGTGAATAATATACTATCATTACTACTACTACTATGTGTGTTATACTACTACTAATAATAATGTATTACTACTACTAATATACTATTAATATTATACTGCTAATATACTATTACTACTACTAACATCCTCCTCCTCCTACTAATATACTTCTACTAATATTCTACGACTACTACTGTACTAGTAGTAGTACTACTTCTACTATTACTACTAATGATATACTGTTACTAGTACTAATATACTTCTACTAATATTCTACTATTAGTACTACTAATATTCTTCTACTATACTATCACTACTACTAATTTACTACTACTACCACTACTACTAGAACGACAGCTACTATTATTATGCTGCTACTACTAATAATATTACTACTATTAATAATATACTATTACAACTAGTACTACTATTACCATTATCCTACTACTCCTTATAACATATGATCACTACTACTTCTACTATTATTATATTACATTACTAGAAGTACTACCACTACTATTACTAATATACTGCTAGTACTACTACTGCCTCCACTATTTACTACTATACTCCTACAATATTACTACTAATACTGCTACTAATAATAGACAGAATATACTACTGCTGCTACTAATAATACACTAATAATAAGCCACAAAAGTTCTTTCAGGATCAATAAAGTATATTTGCATCTGTATAATAATATAGTATTCTTACTACTAGTAGTACCATGTGTACTATTATACTACAAATATTTTTACTACTACTACTACTACTACTACTACTACTATTATTATTATTATTATTATTATTATTATTATACTATTACTAGAGTTACTATCATCACCAACACTACAAATAACAATAACAATAATAATAACAACAATGTCTGTGATGTTTAGGCCATGCTGCTGCTCAGTAATAAACTTATATATTTTATTTATATATATATTATTATATATATTAATATATATATATATTAACTTTAATCATAAACACATGTATAAATGATATGAATAATAATAATAATAATATTTTACTTATTAAACTAATGAACTTTATTAATCCCGAAGGAGACTGGGGATGGGTCATTACAGCAGCAGGAAGACAGAAGACACTGTGAACATCACACATGTATTAAATAATGTAGAGGCTTAGTTATAGGCCTGTGTGCTCCAGTATCAGCAGGTAGTTCTCTGTTTAGCTGCAGTGTGTTTACAATATTACTGCTCACCTTTTAACAGGTTATGAGAAAGACCTGTATAACAGAGCAGCTAATCACCTTTAGTGTGGTTACCCTTATTAATCATCAGCCCAGCCGCAGCATAAGGGGGTCTGTGAAATCACTGCGGTTTAAGTCCGTCTATATTTAGATGAAATGCATCCAGTTCGTTCATCTTTTCCTCCAGCAGCCTGAATGAGCGGCGCTGCACGACGCCGTCACGTGACCTGCTCCGGATGACGCACATGGCGAGGAATCCCGCTCGCCCCGCCTCCCTCCGCGTCATGTGATCGCCGCGCTCGCCCCGCCCCCCTCCGGTGGGTGTGTTCTCGGTGGCTGAGTTTCATTCATAACTCCGTTTGTCCGTTTTTTCGGGGCTGGAAATGAAACGGCGCGGCGCCAGAGCGGGACGGAGCGCGTGAAGCGGAACTGGGTGAGTGACACTCCCCTTACAGCGTCTCGCGAGTTCTCGTCTGGTTTTTAATATATTTTTTAATGAATATTTTTTATTGTCTTATTTTCTGACATATGTTAAACATATATATATATTTATTATTAGTTTATTTTTATATTATTTATTTTGGGGGGGTGTTTTCTTTTTCTTTCTTTTTTTTTTTGCGTTACCCCCCCCCCCCTCCCTTTTTTCATTTCCCCCCACAGTATGCTTTTAGCATCATGCTAAAAATATCCGTCGTATTTTAAAAGTCCCTGCACGGATTTGCTAATAAAAAGCTGCACAAAAAAAGCCCACCCGTGTCGCGTCAGAAATCCCCCCAAAACCGCTCGTGCAACTCAGTGATGCTGCATGTGGCGAACGACATGATGCACGATCCTAAACACACCCATAGTCCTTCATAATCATACTAATAACGCTAACGCAGCCTGCCGACGGGGTCCATGCTGATATTGGCGGTCGTGCAGGGCGGCAGACTCCAGGCTGCCATGGCGGTGTGCATGTGTGTTTGTGGCGCTGGTGCGGTGTATCGTGTGTGTGTGTGTGTGTGTGCTCGTCGTGCATCACCCTCGCTGCAAAAACGCTTCGCCCCCGGACCGTGATGGCGGGGCTTGGGTTAAACCTCGAGCCCAATGCAGCCCCCCAGAATTCTGATGCATACACACACACACACGGGCGGCGGCGGAGGAGTGTGTGTGGTGACATTTCGGTGCGTTTCTTTCTAGCACAAATGCTGCAGGGTTGCCAGATGTTGCTGGATAGTTCCAGCTGGCTGCGAGTCGACTGAGGCAGGAGAGCAGCAAGAGAAGGTGATTAGAAGAAAGAGGAGAACAAAAGGAGCTTGTGTGTGTGTGTGTGTGTGTGTGTGTGTGTGTGTGTGTGAGAGGGATCAGGCGAGGAGTTTTCAGACTTCTGTCGTGTTGTGAAGGTGTAAATGCAGTCCAAAGGCTGACACAGCAGAGAAGTGAAGAACTGCACAGCTATGGGTCATTGGGGAAAGGGGCACTTTTACTTAGTCCAGTTTCAGCTGAAATGGTCAAAAGGAAATGCTGTAAATAGATCTGAGAAATTATAAAAGTTATTAAGCGACCATAAAGGACTGGCTTTGTGATGAATGACATATGCCTGTACTGTAATTCCTCAGATCTTCCCATAACCCACCATAAACAACGTTGTACCTCCAGAATGGTCGCTTTTAAAGGGTCCATATCCTATAGTTTATATGTTTTATCCTCTATGGTATCATTTATTTATTTATTTATTTTTACAATATGTGATTTTTTCATAGCTTTATGCACCAAAACCCTTTCAACAAATTCTGGCCTGTATTGGTTCCATACGATTAAACAGCCTACTTTCAGTACAGTGCCTTTAAATTCTCCTAAAAGCTTTGTTCTGATTGGCTGCCCTTGTTTAAAACACAGTCCAGGCTGAAACACAGTAAGGCTGCGTCTCAAACTAAATAAATGCTGCCTAATCAGGCAGTATTCATAGGCAGTAAGGTACCAGGTCATGGCCAGATTGAATGTTTGTATAAAATTCTGCCTGCTAAGGTACCTTCATCTTGCCGATTTGTGACGCAGCATAGTTAAATTCGTTGCTGCCTTACGTATGGTATCCCATGATCTTCTGGGTTAGCGCCAGCTCGCCTGGAGAGCATAAAGGCAACATGGTGGAAGCAAGCAGCAAACTGTATAAAGGTTATTTATGATTGATTGTTTTTCCTTAGTATTTTATTTCTGAGGAGTAATTGTCAGTGTAATTGCAGAATTTTAGATTTCGGTTGGAATAGTTACACCAGCTGATTGTCGGTACACCAGTTGATGGTCGGATTTCTGGCAATGTCCTAAAGTTTCAAATGCAGTTGGGTTGTAGATACCTTCATGACAATGCTGCATTCCAAGACACTGACTTATGAGACAGCTGCCTTTAATGTGAATGGGTGGAGCTAAACACATTGGTTTTTGTGATGTCACAAACATTCTTTAAGCTCAGTGTAAAAACATGGTATGGACCCTTTAATGTAAGTCAGTGTAGAAATTTTATATTGCAACTTTTTGGTCCATTAGTTACAAAATTATCACACAATAGCAGCTGATGTTAAAAAAAAATCACACATTTTTCAACCCCATTTCCTTCTGCTTAGAAATCAACAGAAAAGCCACTGCCTCCAAAACACACTTATAATAGGAGCTGCTGCGACGGTGCTGAAACACGCATAGGCATATAATAGGATCCAATGGGAAGATGTTTCATCACCTACCCATTGGCTTCTATTATAAGCTCGTTTCAAGTCAACAAGCACCAAAAACAGAGAACCTCGTCCACATCACTGTCTCTGCTGACTGACCATATGCCACAGATGCAGCAGCGAGAGACCAGGTTGACTAACTCCGAATTATTCCTTTAAGCCTGCAAACTCCGTAACCTTCCTGTTTAGATGGATGTGAACCACTGCATGCGTTCAAAGAGTTGAAGAGAGGAAAAGCACCTAGCTCACTCTCCTCCAGTCCTGAAGCATGGTTACATAAACACACTCCCACTAGCCTTAACCATCCGTACTCCTCCCACCTGCTGCCGAAGCCAAAAACCCATCTCCACTCCGGATAATGCACACCTCCTGTTTTCTTCCTCACACAGGCTGCACCTCAGGCCTTCTCGAGGAGTAGCAAAAGAAGGTGCTTGCTAGAAAGTGTGTGTGTGTGTGTGTGTGTGTGTGTATGGGAAGGACTCTGGAGGTGCTTCACTGAGTGGTTGAGATTTATTTTTTTCCGTCCTCATGAATACACAATGGCCAGGAACGGGTCTGGCTCAGTGCGGAGTCGGCTGTACGTTGCACATGCTCGGAAGCCATTACATTGGGGCTTAATGGGGATTGTAAGCATGGGGGCGAGAACAGGGACATGTTAATGCTCGGTAATGAGCTAGGTCATAAATGAATGGGACGTGTGAAGGATATTCAGGTGGAGGGGTTTTTAACCCCCTAGGCTGGATTTGCATGGTTAAACTTTCATGCAACTTTAGCTAGTTAGTAAGTAAGCTAGCAGTTAGTCCTCCAACAGTGGTCTTTCCCAACATCGGCCACTTCTGCATAGTGCGCATTTCTGCAGCTCCTGCCTTAGACAGACATTTAAACTTTATTCTTACAACAAATCACATCTGAAAACAATATTTAAACATCACTAACAACGCTGTAATCGTGCGCATATGGAGCGGAAATGGGCACTGCGCGGAAGTGGACGATATTGAGACTGTGTTCTCTTTACTCATTAGCATTTTCACACACTAAACTAGAAGGCCAGATCACTAACCTTCCATCCAGGCATGACTGGGTGCCCTCTTGCCTCCGAATCCTGTTCAGACAGCCCTTGGGTAATGTGATACTAATGAGGAGGTAGAGTTCAGTGAGCAGATAGCTAGCTAGTTATGAGTAGGGTGATTCTTTTTTCCCCTCAGAAATAAGAGCCCACAATAAGAACCTGTCCCGTTGTTTTTTAGTGACTCAAGCTTCCAAGGTTTACAATTTTACAGGGTTTATGTTCATATAGAAGAGTAATTAGCCGCTAGTGGAAGGGATTTCAGTGTTCCCATTCAGCCATTCAAGTGAATCGGCTTTTTCACCATGAAAATTTGATACACTTTAGGTCTGACTGAGGCTGTAGGCTTATTATACGATAGCAAAAACCATAAAAGGAGAGGAAATCTGCTCTCACAAACCACAGTTTGAATCTGCTGTCCAATGAAAAACTCTCCATTTTTGTCCATGTTTTAGTTTTGAACCCTGTAACTCATCCGTACACTGTGTAAATAATTCTGTACGAATGGACCAATAGAAATGCTCTAAATTACTTACTAAATTACGAAACACTTATGTTACATTGACTTCCATTGAAGTTCAGGGCATTTTTGCCTTCTCCTGTAAAGTCACCATTTTGGAGATACATGTTTTTTATTGGAAAGTGGTGATATTTTTTTCCATCTACAATAAAAGGCTAACTATGCTCACAAACAGTTCACCGTTAGGCTTCATCAGTTCATGAGTAGATCCTTAACATTGTGATCCATTAGGGTTTCACTTTTTATTTTTTATTTTTTGGATGTTCTACTTGGAGTTGATTCATCAGACATGACCACTGTTCCTGACACATTTATAAGCAAGCTCTCGGTCTACCTACAGCTGGGAGTCTATTCTTAAAAGAGTCTTCTCTGACTCCAGGAATTTGCAGGAATCGCAGGTCAACTCCAAAGCTTCCACACAGAGACGTTCAGAGAAGTTTGCCCGCATTCGCTCGCTAACGGAGGTATTCCGCTGTCACTGTCTAGACACTGTCTGAAAAATGTGTCGTTCCACATTACACACATCACTGGATTGGCTGTATTTTACTTTAGACAGAGCGGAAAACAAAGTAAAAAGTCAAATTTGTCGCAGGAAACATTCATACAGCGTTGCCAGTGCTGAAACATCCACCTTCTCAAAGGGGTTTAGCTCCTGTTAGCTAAATTCATTCATCTATAGTTAGCTCCCCAAATAGATCCTATCTGACTTATCTGAAGATCAACTGAGTTAATATGTCAGGAGCCCTCAAGATTTGTACCAAATCTTTTGTCTCCTTCCTTATGTCTTGATTTTTGGGATTGGGGAAATTCAGTTGACTGGAGTTGGCTCTCAGAATTGGACGTGGAGTCAACTCTGAAATATGTAAGTCTAAACAGGCTTTTAGGCCCAGCCATTAGATCTGGTTAGATCAAAAAAGGCATCCTAATCAAACCTTGGAATATGTTCACATTACACACCTCATTTATCAATTCCGATTTTTTGCTCAGATCAGATTCTCAGCGGTTCCCATTCATAAATATAAGCGACCTGTCCAATGTGAACAGATCTGTCCCTAAAACAGCATGCAAGCACCCATTGATGCGTTTATGCACATCGCCTCCATGCTTGTTTTGTCGCCTGCCGGTGTTTGCTGATGATGACGACTGCACTAAGCACGCGCGTACAGGCAAAAAGACATGAAGTCTGATCTGAGAAATCACATTAATGCCACATGCCCACAATTTGGATAGATGCCTGATCTAGAACCACATATGAAATGACCCGTTCATACCTGCCATTAACATGCACCCTAGGTGATCCGGACATAAGTGGCCAGCACAAAGTACAGGTGTGAACGGGATACAGTGTGTCTCGAGGACGCACTGTAATCCAGTCCCTCAAACACATTCGGCGATGGTCAGAGACCACATTATTCTTGTAGTGTGAAAGTCAAAGCACTATGATTCGTTCCTGACAACAAAGCACCGCCCACATCGACCGTGTCACTGTCCCGGCGGGAAATTATGGACATTTTCTCCTGGTCATTCATTAGTTGGACTGGAACACACAGCTTGTCGAGTCCCTGTAGAGGAGTACTGCCAATAGAATAGGACTCTCTAGAGCACCACGTCTAATACCAGGCTTGGGTTTGAGAGGTCTAAAGACCCCCAGCATCGAGCTGTGAAGCAGTGGAACTGTGTTCACTGAAATGATGGTTGGTGCTCTATCCAATACTTTTGGGATGAGTTGGGGAGTTGGTTGATGAGTTGGGGGGGGGTGATTGTCCAACATCCCGACCTCACTAATGCTCTTGTCGTTGAATGCAATCATGTCCTCACAGCTATGCTCCTCCAAAATCTAGTAGAAATCCTTTCCAGCTCTTTTTTTTTTAATACCCTGGATTTTAGAAGAACAGTGAATGAGCAGGTGTCCCAATACTTTTGTCCATACAGTATATCATACAGTATCATCCAATATGATACTATGTGTTTGGCCTATACTGTGCATCCCTACTGGAGTCAACTGCATAGCTAGTTTGTAAAGCATAGGCATATCCACACACCCAGTACCCACGCTGAAAATACCACACTTCTGTGATATCGCAGACCGAGCGGTTTGCCATAATCTGTACGTAGACTTTTACCACATCTGAAGAAACCCTTGCTCTCAGGCTCAAGCTTATGCGCTTTCTCACTCCACACACCAGCTGTAAAGGGAGGCGAGTGTATTACATAACGGCCCATTGATACTGAAGCCCAGTCACAACCCACCACTGAAATGAATGAAAGATGCGTCGGGACCTGACGAATCACATTTGTTAGGTGGCAGTCTCAGCTGCAGGGAGGATAAACCGCATCCTGCGTTCCCGGCCGCAGTGCTGATCTGTGGTGTTTCAGATGACCAGTAGGAGCTTAGTGTTTCTTGTTGCTGTTGTCTTGCAGGGGATTGATTTTATCTATAGAGAGATTTGAACACTTGATGGAAGCAATGCTAAGGTCCTTTCTGATGGTCATTCTCCACCCTCAACATATCAAACTAACTTTTTTGCTGCTGTGCCTTTTAGGCCGAGATATGTAAATGACCTCTGCTTTGACCTCACTCTCACCTAGTAATGCTCCTCATTCGGAAAGCAACTCTCTGCAGGATTTTAGCTAAACTGTGTAAGCTAAACTGTGGTCAGGTCCAAATGGTCCATGGTTATGACATCACAGCCATGATGACCTCAAATCAGTCAGCCTGTATCAGACATTATTTAATTGTATTTAGTGACGCTGGAAGAACAGAATATGTTAGCTAAATGGTTTCGCTAAGTGGCTGTGTGGCTTTACAGTGGCCCTGGGGCCTCTATGTACACCTAATAAATCACTGCGCAACACAATGTAGCATTTTTACCTTAAAAAAGGGTAGCGCCTCTATGTGCACCAAGTAACTGTAGTAAAGCTGGCAGGACATCATGTAATATCCTGTGATGTTACTCAGTGATGTTACCACCTCAACCCACTTGCTTCTTTCACTTCAGTGATGGCTTCGTATCTCTCAGCTTGTCACAAAATGCATGTGTTAAGCGTGTCCTTTCTGACTGTAGGGGGAGCCCAGGAGCACAAAATGACAGGTCTCCCATAATGTTGCTTTAAGACACACAACTATGGTATCCTTTCCACGGCAGGGTTCTTAACAGGCAGAGTGCACGATTCTGACAGATGAATTACGGCTTCAGCGAGTTAGTTAGCATTAGCTTTACCCTTGTAGTTACTTCAACTGTTACATAATGATTATGAGGTGCCGTGCACTTCCTGCTCCAGATTTAGCAGCACAGCAAATGGGAAGAGAAGCCGCAGCCGGTCCAACGGCCTTAGCGACCATTTGGCCCTGCAGTGGAAAGCTTTGGAGGCCGTTGCTGTTTTACTGCAGTTCTGTCATATTCCTGAAAATGATGTATTTAAAATATGATTATATTTGAATAAACAGTCAAGCTCTAAATTACAGTTTTTTATTTTATGAATTAATGAGCCTTAGTCTGTAATACTAATTAAGGTCCAGGTCACTGGATTTTTTTTGATACAGTGGCACGGACATTGGCATCAGCCCTCAGCTTCCATATTGGTACATCCCCTCACTTTAGAGATTTCAGTGAAGTGCAGTTAACCCAGCATCTCCATTGAGTGAGAGCGAAATGGAGCTAAAGAGGGAAGGAGGGAGTGGGAGGCAGATGGAGAGAAAGAGCAAGAATGGTGGAGACAGATGCCAGTAGAGAGAAGTGTGTGGGGGTTTCTGTTAGAGATGCAGAAAATAAGAAGAGTGTAATCGGGACAGGTGAGCTGTGAAGTGCTTTTTTAGCACAGAGCTTTGTTTTCTTCTGTTTAGTGTGTGTGTGGGTGTGTGGGTGTGGGTGTGTGTGTGTGTGTGTGTGTGTGTGTGTGTGTGTGTGTGTGAGTGAGAGAGAGAGAGAGAGAGAGAGAGTGTGTGTGTGGCTAAATCAGCAGTGTTAAATGAACTCCTACAGGCATGAATTAAAGTTACACTCTGTTCAGACAGGCTGTGAAGGAATTAACCAAACACTTGTGATTTTAGTGTGTGTGTGTGTGTGTGTGTGTGTGTGTGTGTGTGTGTGTTGTTACACCCTAGTCTAGAGCCAGGCCTTAACATTACTGCACACAGTAAGGAAGTACCGCCATAACCAGGGGTTACGGCCACACAGTGTGTGAGTGCTGCCGTAGTTAATCTGTGTGTGTGTGTATGTGCTTTTGTTTGTTAGCAGTGGTGTGTGTGAGTGTGTGTGTGTGTTGAGGTCGCATGCTGTGTGCCATCACAGATGTGGCTGCTTACCGCGGGGTCACGGTCCAGTGCACAGCACACAACTCCAGAGCGAGTGCCGCGAGAACTGAGGCTCACACACACACACACACACTCTCTCACACACACACACACACACACACACACACACACACAGATGAAAGCTGAGGAGAATCGGTTCTTTCTCCCAGAGTGCAGCTTGTCCTGCCTCCTGCCTACTTTAAAAGGGGAAAGGACACCCTGCATGGTCAGTACTCACCAGCATTGCTGAAGGCTTCTAGTACTCTTCTGAGGTTTAGGTAGGGGTACTGGAAAGGCCACGGCAAAACCTCCAGCTTGTGCCTCTTAAGGTGTGTTGGGATCGTTACCCTGCTGCAGAAGCCATCCTCTTCAGCTTTTTGTTTACAGATGGTGTGATGCTCGCTGATAAAGTACCGCTGTCACGTGTATTCTGTTACTGCCCAACCATGTTAGCTAGCAATTTTCTGTTCAATGTAAGTGGCCAGAAGTCTGAAATTGGTGGCCTAAAGGCGGTGGGGCATCACCCTGGTTCTGGTGGCCACAAGTGGAATTGGGCACAGGTGAAGCTGGAGAGTTTGTTCCTTGTCCTACAATACACCTAGCACAAACTAGTGAAACACACACATATAGACCTCACCTGAGACCACCTCTGCATCAGAGCAAGGCTATGCTACCCCCCCCCCCCCATGTAACCAGCTGTAAACCTTTATATTCTCTTAGTTTTTCCAAATTAAATCTGTAAAAAACAAACAGACCATGACTTCAGCTTATGATGATCTGGGAGAAGACTATAAGAGACGGGGGTGGGGAGGGGAGACTCTGAGGACATTGGGCTGGAGTTCAGGTGGCTTCTGCTTTGTGGTAGAAAGCCAGTCCCCCGTCTGATAAGTGGAGCCAGGAATGATAGATGACAGGATAAATAGGGAGGAGACGGGGTGGTGGAGGTCTGCACAGAGATAGAGATAGTAGAGATGGAATTTATGGGATGTTAGATTTGGGAGGAGGGGCTTCAGGCATTTGTTCCTTCGTTATTTCATATGATTTATGATTTATGATTATCGTCTTATGGGGCCAGCAAAGTGTCCCTGAAAAAGGCTCACGTTTCCACTGCCATAGAGAGATTTGGTTCTCATAAAAATAGTAAAACAAACACATCTGATCTTCTGATGCTCAATCAGCTCTGTAAGAAAAACAAATGATAAGAATAGAAGGGAGTTGATTGGACCCTCCAGGACGTGCTGGATCTCCTCAAGGAATGTTTTGTCTTCCCTTTTCTGCTTCTGCTAACTAAGCTTCTCTCTCAGAGGCTTTCTCCCTCGTTCCCTGTTCTCATCATTATCAATTTTCTCAAACTCTGTATTCCTGCTTGTTGGGCACCGAGCTGTAAAGGAAGAATTTCCAAGGTCTTTGGTTTGTCGGCCTTTTTGAGCAAAGGAAAAACATGCTGGCCATAGAGCCCCGCGCTGACAGCTCAGATGTTCTGGCACCTCTAGCCGCCCATGTCGGTGAGCCAACAGCCGGGTGGGGTGGTGGGGTGGAGGGGTGGGGGGCTGATAGAAGAGGAAGAAGCAAAAATCAGAGCCAAGTGGCTGTGAAGCGGCCGGCTGCGGTTTAGCCGAGTCAGCGGAGCGGGCGGGTGGGGGCTGGGGGGGGTGGGGGGGTTGTCTTCTTGACGAATGAAAAGCAGACGTCTATCTGATTGCCTGTCATATTCGCGTCTTTCCCCGTGCAGGAAGCGCACACCCCTGCCACGACCATGAGCGATGAGCTGCCTCTGCTGACCAGCCTCACGGAGAACGCCACCGTGAGTACCCCACGCCTTCACACCTCACATAGGAGCTGTAGTTTTCAAGTCACACTCACTTTAACTCAGGAGGCACATGTTCTTTACTAGCTTAATACACTCTCTGAAGCCGTAGACGGATCACCTTTCAGGGATTATTTGTAAGTAGGATAGTGTGAAGAACCTTTTTACAGTTTAATGTAGTAAGATCTTAAACGTAACCTAAACCACATTGGGTTTCCTAAAGGACTTTCTCATTGATGGTTTTCTCAGGAACATTGTGTAAACTGGATGTGTGGGTGTGAAGAACCTTTTTCCAAACCATATGTTCATGCCAAGAACCACTAGCAAAATTAAGGGGCCAGGCTTCTTTGGAGTTCCCTAAAAGAACCTTTTAAGGGACCAAAGTTTGGTAACAACTGATCTAGAGCAGTAAGATTAAGAACCTTTCTTCTGGACATCTGCCTCCCTGCAGAGCTCATTGTCAACCCAGGCAAAAAGCAAATCATGGATTAGAACAGTTCCAATGGCCCTGAGGAGACAGGACCCTGTGAAGATTGTAGACTTTTAACTAAACGTTTCTTAATTGGGACCTTTGTTCACACTGCTGGACAAATTTCTTAAATCCAGTTTTTTGACTAAGCGTTCACACTGGAAGCTGCAAGTGCTCAAATCGGACTTGTTATGGTGCTTACCACCAAATCTACGCTAGTTGTTGTGGTAACAATGCAGGCGTCCACACTCTGGCCTCACTACCTCAGTACCTCACTTTCACCTTAATATCAAGAGATCCTTATAGAATCAGATTTGAATTTGGAATTGAAGCTGTTTTCAATTTCAGAGTTTTTCGGCCTGAAATCTGTCCTGCTGAGATCAGGTCTGGCAAAAATCCTATCTGAGCTTCCTGTCTTACGAACACGGATGTGAAGTGTCATGGCCGAACGACTGGACTAAATGTTGCCTACATAACTAGCCTAGTCCTGCCTACATCCCAGCTGATGCTCTTAGAATCTCCGTTCCCTTATGCATGCTGAACCTGCCTTACGTAAATACGAGCAACAGCTATTGCAGCCTCAAAGAAAAGTCCATACTAAGCACTTTGCCTGCATCTGAGAAACACCCCCCCCCAGTACCCACCCATCCCATCTCTATTCTACCCCACTCCCTGCTTTCAAAGTCTTTTGATGCTGCATGGAGCTGCATCTCTCCAAGGCAGTGCAGCTGAAAGCGCTAGAAAATGGCCTGGAAGAATTCCTCGGCCTCCATTTGCCGACGTCTTTTCCTTTTGTTGTTCTTTCGCTCCGCTCGCCCAAGGGCGCCTGACGGAACCGTTATCTACGTCAGTCACAAACGCAGCTGAATTCAAGGAGTGCTATCATTCAATAGCACATTTTGCCGCAGCCGATGATGGCCGGGAGATCCGATGATCTCATCCTGGAGATATGAAATAAGATTGCCTTGGATTTTGAATGTCGTACTATAAAATATTGTAACGGGGCTGAAATAACATTAATTCTTATCCTTTCATAACAATAGATTTGCCGTTCCCAAATCCTTGAGTGCAGATTACCACAATCCGTTTCCGGAGGGCCAGCGCACATTTGTGTTCTACGCCTGCTGTAAAACCACCCACCCTAACCCCACCACCAGGTTGTCAGGAGCTGTAGAGCACTGCTCATACCTGGTATACAGTATGTATGTAGGGTCAAAAGGTGGACAGATTGGTGGTCACTCAGATCGGACTGGAAACATCATTACTTGTATACTGTAGACACTTAAAGCGTGCCATTTTTTAAGCAGTGGATGTCGGTTTTTGGTCCAGAAAGAGATCAGTATGAGCAAATCTTGAAATCTTGTGCCCTGTCACAGTCTAACACTGTCATGCAGATTCCAGGGATTGGATCCATGAAACGATGGTATCAGGGAGAGCATGAGCATCTGAATAGGCCATTTGCCAGTGTGCTATCAGCTGAGATAGTGTAGGAGGAGACTCTGCAGTCTGAGGAAAATCGTAGTAAAAACATAGAGTAAAACATACAGAGTTAAAGAGACGTGACGGGGTGGTAGTGGGGTGTGAAAACGTTAACATGGAAGGTAGAGATGGAATTGAAAGGATGTTTGATTGAGAGGAGGAGGAGATTCAGGCCTGGTTCTCCTCCCAAATATTCTGTTATTTCATACTTGTATCACTTAATTTGACAAAATAGCTTAAATAATAGGAATTATTTAAAATGAATAATTAATTTGATTCAATTTTGACAAAATAAGTAAAAATCACCAGATATGTAATGGGTTTAACAAATACTTGACATGTTTGTAAGTAAAACATGGTAGCAGGGAGGTTCTTAGAGCTAGCTTAGAGTTATCTCTGTGCTAAGTGCCGTTTTCTCTCCCAATTTCTTCCCAATTCAGTGATTTAGTGGGTATTTCAGTTTCCACCCACTAGTTAGGACTCCCTCATCTTGCAATGCTACCAGTGCTGGGAGGATGAAGGCCAGTATGTGATGTCAGATGAAGCCAGCCAGCCACACCAAGAATTTTGGATCTTTTAGGATCTTATATCGTAATAATATCGTTATTACTGGGTGCCCCCCCCCCAAATATTTTCCACAGTAGCTAGGAATCCCCCATCACACAATGCTAGCAGTGTTGGAAAGGTGCTTTCTCCAGCCAGCTGCTTCTTTTTGAACTGTCGCTAATTTAACACTATGAGCTCAACACGCTTGGAGGAGAACACTAATCGCTAATCTGTTATATCAGCTAACGGACGGCCACACTGACTAGCATCTTACTGAGTGATGGAGGGAGAGGGAGAGCCATCCTACCCTCCCAGAGAGAGAGAGAGAGGCTAATTGTGCTCCCTGATCGAGATAGAAGGTGACCTATTGACCTATATGTGTTTGGGATGATGAATACGGACTAATTTACTGTGGTCTGTTCCACATTTCTACTTATTTCACATTTTTATTTTCTTTCCAATTTAGTCATTAAGACGTAAACAGCACGGAACATTGAGGATTTGAAAGACCACAATAGAGGGTAGTGAGCAATTTGTGAAAAACATAAATTCCATTCATTATTTGCGAAGACAAAACCACCTCGGACCCGGAGTTCCTAATATGGGCATGACACCGACTACAGACTGATGCATTACTTCAGAGGTTAGTTGGAGCCGACTGCACTGCTAATTTTTAGCACACACTGCAGGTTTCACATACTCCTACATGAGGCTCTGCATGTGTTAGCTGAGCTATATGCTGGGCTGTATTCTGGGTTATATGCTGGCCTATATGCTGTGTGTTTGTATGTGTGCTGTAATAAGGGCTGGGAGTCCAGAGGGAATGGCTGTTGCCTGGAGACTGTCCCGTGTGCTTAAGACTGCGAGTGTGGAGTGGAGTACTTTCACCTCACATCAGGAACAAGGCTTCTTGCTGCAGAACAGGCCATTCACTTCTGCTTCTCATTCAGATCAGATCAGCTGTAGGTGGAGTGTAAGGTCCTTGAACACTTCTGTGGCTGGAAGGGGAAGATAATTGCTGCATGTATGATGCGTAGAACGAGCACATTGTGTGACTTAGCATAGTAACACACATGCACGTCAGCAGCTTCTCCTCGGACATATTCTCTCTCTCTCTCTCTCTCTCTCACACACACACACACAGAATTGTATGGAATCATTAATAAAAATGTGACTTAAAGGGTAGATCTGAAGAGATACACTATATGTCAGAATGTTTGTGGACACCCCTTTTAATGAGTGCTGACACACATGTGCAAATACACACACACAGCTTGTCTAGTCCCTGTATTGGTATTGCTAATGGAGTAGGAATCTCTAGAGCAGATGAACATGAGCCTATTGGAACTATGCCTAATGCCAGTCATGGGCTAAAGTGGTATAAAGCCCCCCATTATTCTCTGGAGTTGGGGAGTTGGAGATGAGGTGGGGTGAAAATCATCCAACATCCTGACCTCACTAAGGCGGTTATCGCTGAATGCAATCATGCAATCAAATCCTCACAGCAATGCTCCAGTAAAAATCTAGGAAAAGGCCTTCCCTCGACAGTAGATAAACACTTGCCTGCAATCTTAAAATCCAAGCATGAGCTTCACTTTGCTGTGCTTGAAGCTGACGGTAGATTGAGGTTATTCTCTGCACCAAACGACAGCAGGGTACACACTCACACACTCAAACACACATATATTTACACACAAACACCCACACTCACATCTTTGAGAAGATGAAAAGGAGCATTGAGTGCTGACGTTTCTGGCTTGGCTCCTTGGCACTGCTGGTGACAGCATCTTCCAAATGAAAGCCCCTTATTCTGCAGCTAATTTTAGTAGGCGCTGCCCTCGTTTTCCATTCAAATGAGCTCCGAAAATTGAATTAAGTATCTCATTGCCGTTTTGATTATGGACCAGAGGCTCAGACTTACCAGCCAGAACGTATTAATCAACCACCTCACGCAAACTTAATTGTACTTTTTAGTGCCGTCAGGATGTGTAGCACCTCGAACCCATTATTACGGAAGAGTTTACGTGGTGAGGAATTAGGGCACTAGTTGTTTTATAAGTAGTGTTCGGTTTTCAACCTAGTTTCTCTACTGTTTCAGTGTAATTTATAATCAAAGGCAAATTTATTAGTATTTATTTGTCATGAACATAGTCATGAAATGAAAGTAGTAAAGTAAAATGCTTTGATAACTGCCCGCTACCATGAAACAAAAAAGATAGAAAGCTCAAGCAAGATGTCCAAAAACCTAAACTTAGGGGTGGACAATATGACTATATTTGATCGAAATCGGGATTAATTGACCAGCTGCTCATTTCATTAAAGAAAGTGTAGTCAGTGCTGTTTAATTAGATGAAGTGGAGCAAACCCCAACGTTGGTTTGACATCAAATGTTGACATCTAACATTGTACAGATGTTGAATTTTGGTTGGAAGTTAAAGTCGCATATCCCTCAGAAACAAACGCTACGTTGACATCAAGCCCCAGTGTTAGGCAGACGTTGACCTGACACCATGGGCCCTATTTTAGTGCACTATGCAGCTTGATTCAGGGCTTGTCAGTGTGTCTTTGCTATCGTATTGATTGCAAAAGTATGCCTTGCACGGCTCGAAACGCGCAAAAGGCATGTAGAAAGTCTGTTTTGGTCTGCGTGTCACTCGCCATTCCCTTTAAGAAGGGAATGACCGCCAGGTCTGACTTTGGCGGACTGCTATTTCAATGGTGCCGTGGTTCCTGTAATATTGATTTATTTTTAAGTGTTTCATTTACTTCAGTGATGGAGAAATGAATGAGTTAAACTGAATTGTTAATAAAGAATCGGAAAAGAAACAAGCTTAACAAGCGGGGGTGTACGTGTGTTGGGCACAGGTCTGTGTTGACAATTCACTGCCAAGATAGCCTCATTTCGAGACCACCACACCCATCAGCGTAGATATATTGGCAGAGTGTAAGATAGGGCCCATGACTTAAAACCCACAACATATCAATGTGTAATAATGTCTCGTTAAGTAGACGTTAAAATAACGTTGCTTAGCAGACATTGCATTCTGGTCTCCAGAGCTAATGTTGGTAGTGTATGTAAGTACAGTGGGGAAAAAAGTATTTAGTCAGTCACCAACTGTGCAAGTTCTCCCACTTAAAAAGATGAGAGAGGCCTGTAATCATAGGTAGACCTCAA
Source organism: Salminus brasiliensis (assembly GCF_030463535.1). Lineage (NCBI taxonomy): Eukaryota > Metazoa > Chordata > Actinopteri > Characiformes > Bryconidae > Salminus > Salminus brasiliensis. Next base: position 7,677,919 of record NC_132900.1, read on the forward strand.
CTATGAGAGACAAAATGAGAAAAAAATATTCAGAAAATCACATTGTCTGATTTTTAAAGAATTTATTTGCAAATAATGGTGGAAAATAAGTATTTGGTCAATAACAAAAGTTCATCTCAATACTTTGTTATATAACCTTTCTCCATGCAGATCTGTGATGTTTTGGGGCTGTCAGCGGGCAACACAGACTTTCAACTCCCTCCAAAGGTTTTCTATGAGGTTGAGATCTGGAGACTGGCTAGGCCACTCCAGGACCTTGAAATGCTTCTTACGAAGCCACACCTTTGTTGCCCTGGCAGTGTGCTTGGGATCATTGTCATGCTGAAAGACCCAGCCACGTTTCATCTCCACGTTGCATTGGGACTTGGCACTACTTAGCATCACATCTTAGAACCAACAAAATATTAACGCTAGCTGTCGCCACTGTTCTATGAGAAATTGACGCTGACATTAGACGTGTTTAAAATACAAACTTCAGAATACGAACACCCAACATCATGACCTACATTCAACCAGAGTGGCCAGCTGGGAAGAACCAGTGAAGCCTCTTGCCACAGCACTGCCCTGGTACCAGGTTCCTGCAAACATTCTGCCTGTAAAGGAGTAATTATACAGATTTAAGGTGTAATTTGCAAACACTCTTCCCTGTACAATTCATGAGCTGTTCTGCAGAAATTTCAAAAGAATTCCGCAGCTGCCCGTGACTTATTTTAAAAGTGAGCTTTAAGTCACTGTTTTCTGTTTTTTCTTTCAGTACAGGTAAAGATGGTATTCTAAAGAAGTGAAAGCAGAGCAGAACATTTTGTGGAATTTGGCCTTGTTATAAAACCGAACATGAATCTGCCATTATGCTTGAAGGCTGCTCTTGCCTATTAAACAGGACAGTTATGTGTTGGTCGTGAAATGATTCAGTCCCAAAATGAACTACGTAACACGGTCATTTTAACAGCAGTTCAGTGGAAATTTGACATTGCACTCAGTTGAGTAACACTTCATTTGAACTGGAATAACACCTGTAATGGACTGTGTTTAATGAACTGCTTGGGAGAGCACTTTGTACAGTGCTTAAGTTGTTTAAAGAAGGATGTAACACTTGAGCGTTTACAGTGGAACGTTTGCGGCAGGCTGATTGAGAGTCCTTTGTAGTGCTCGGTAACTCACGAGTGATTAGAAGTGGACATTGGGCTCTGGCAGGTCACAGTAGGTACAGTGCGGTTTGAAGCGTCTGTCAACACAGAACGACTTGAATCATTTCCATGTGTTTCCACTGGCTTTTGCCAGCTCCTATCTTTAACAAGTAGTATTGTTACAATAAGCATGATATGATAAGAATTATTCTGGTTATTGTGGACATCATATTTCATAATGACTATTGTAGTGGCTATGAACTCTATAAACCCTGTACATAGGCCTACACTTCATTAACTGCATTAATCTTATAATTAACATCAATTTCATTGACCCTACAATAGAAATTGTGTTTTGTGTTAATAACAGAAGACAAATGGCAAATAAATAGAAAAGTTGGTGTTTGCCTCCATGTGACGCTTCTAGACAGAATGGCGTGAGTGTAAAAGTAGAGGTGCTGGGGGGCTCTAATGGAACTAACTGGCCACAATATGAAGTTGGTTCCCCTCTTGCAGCTATAACAGCAGGTTTGGAACTCTGCAGACAACAGACAGAGCATTGGAGACGATTCATTTTTAATCTACTGATTTTATGCTTCTGTGGCCTTTTTTCAAAATCCGTCAGTGTCCAAAAGTATCCAGACACCACTTTCTAATGAGCGTGTTCAGCCACTTTAGGATGCCCCCACACACAGCTTGTGTAACCTCTATAGAAAAGCAGCAGCAATTGAATGAGATTGCACATGAGCCTCACTTAAATCACCAAAGGTATAAAGCCCCCCAGCATTAGGCTATGGAGCAGTGGATCATGCTTTCTCTGGAGTGATGAAGCTCCATCTGGGACCTTTGAGATGAGTTAGAGTGGGGTTTGGGATTCGGAACCCATCTTCCAACATCAGTACCTGACCTTGCTAATGCTCATGCAACCGAATGCAATCAAATCCTGACAACTAAGCTTGGGTGGAATTTAAAAATGTTAATGTTGTCTGGTGTAAAGCCTTCCCTGATCAGTAGAGACAGTTACTCTTTTTAATACCCTTGCTTTCAGAAGAAACCATGAATGAGCAGGTGTCCCAATATTTTGTCCATTTTTTTTTTGTCTACATTAGCCTCTCAGCGCCAGTGGAAAACTGAAATAGCAGTCTTTGTTGGCTACATCTGAGTTAAGGAGGGAAAGTTTGTGTAAATGAAGTTCTCTTCAACTGGTTGCTGCTCAGATATGCTATTCCTTATGATCTTCTTTCCCAGAGACTGACCATAATTTCACCACAGCTCTTATACTGATTATAGTCTAGGCTTGTGTATGGGCGTGTGTCACCGCAGCTCTGTGTTTTGGAGCTTCAGGCTTGGGTCAGTGCCCGCTTCCCCCTCCAACCTCAGTCTTCACTGCCGCTAACACTGCGGCTGCTGCCAGGGCCACATGTGGGCTGCCACCTTTCCATCACACAGCTGCATGTGCTTCCCCCAGCCTGCCTAGCCCTCTGAACCATGCACACTTCTCTCTCTCTGTCTCTCTCTTACTTTCTCACACACACACACACACATTTACTCAGATCTGTACCTGGAATGTGCTACCACACACACAGCCTGGTATGTGCGGCCACAGGATACAAGTTGGGTAAACACTGATAGGCTGGAACTGCATGATGTTCTGTTCTTCTGTATCGAGGTCAGCAGTGGGAACTGCGGGTGGAGGTTGCGGGTTTGTGGACGATTCATCGTTTTTAATCTACTGGTTTTATGCTTGTGCAGCCTTTTTTCAAAATCCGTCAGTGTCCGAAAGTGTCCAGACACCGCTTTCTAATGAGTGTGTTCAGCCACTTTAAGAGGCCCCCACACACAGCTTGTGTAACCTCTGTAGTAGAGCACTAGCAATTGGATGAAGATCGCACATGAGCCTCTCTTAGGTCACCAAAGGTATAAAGCCCCCCAGCATTAGGCTATGGAGCAGTGGATCATGCTTTCTCTGGAGTGATGGAGCTCCATCCAGTATCTTTGAGATGAGTTAGAGGGGTGGGGTTTGGGATTCGGATCCCATCATCCAACATCAGCAACCGAATGCAATCAAATCCTGACAGCTAGGCTTGGGTGGTATTTAAAAATGTTGTCAGTATTTCAGAATTACGAGGTGTCTGACGTGTCAGACTTCTGTTCTGTGTCTATCTAGTACACGGCCAAATAGGCCCATTCCCCCATGTGCATTTAAGAGAGCCACAGGGTGAGGATGCTGTGGGGGCTCACTGATTGTTGATGCCACTCTCACTCTCAAAACAGGTGGGGGAAAAAACAAGCCCACTGTTGTTGCATGTTTAGCGACGCTGAGTTCGACTTAAAGACAGAGCAAAGATGAAGCAGTCCCCACACTCCTAAAAGACCATTCACCCGACTCTGTGCTCTCAGATATGAGACCTTATCCTCTAAACCTGTGATTTTAGCCTCAGTCAGCTGGACCATGGCCTGTGCTGTGGTGTTTAGCCTGCTAGCTAACTTAATCTAAGTCTAGATAGCCAGCTACAAGTCCAAACCCAGCAGAACCGGTCTCTGATTTATCCTTTCTGTTACTCCCAACACCAGTCGCTTGACTTCGCTCTCTTAGACACCAGTTTTTTTTGCCAGCGCTTGCATCAGTAGCTCAGCAGCTAATCAACAGCAGCTGCACTGGGCTGTCTGATGGTGGAGCTGTAGCAGGGCTAGTTAAGCAAAGCATAGTGGCTAGTTAGCCTTTGCTTAACTAGTCAAGCTAGTTCGGTAAGACCCCCCTAATAGAGGATATAATGGTATGAAAAAGGTAGATACAGAGTTGCTACACCCTTTGTACACCCTGTGTGTATAAATGTATGTATATCATACATCATGGTTTCTTTTTTACTCGTGTGTGTGTGTGTGTGTGTGTGTGTGTGTGTGTGTGTGAGCAGGACGTGCCGGTGGCGTCAGGCAGGCAAGACAGCTATGTGCTGCTGCTGGTGATGCTGTGTGTGTTTGCTGGAGGAACGCTGGTCCTGCTCTCCGTTCTCCTCATCTTTTGTCATCGCTGCTGCCAGAGTGGACGCCGCTACTCCAGGTGACCACACCTACCCTGGTCTCAATATTAACCCTTAGTTTACAGCTATTAATGCCCTTTGTCTCTACATTCTGTTAACATTTCATACCAGCTTATATCAGTAGAGACAGTTACTCCAACAAAAGCAGGATAAGCTCTTTTTTAACACCCTTAATTTTGGAAGAAATGTTGAATGAGCAGGTGTCCAGATACTTTTGTCCATATAGTGTATGTGACTGTCTTTTAACTGGCTTTTAACGTGATGCTTGATATAAAGGCTTTAGAGATTTACAGAACCTCCACATAGGGCCTGTTTACACCTGGCTTAGTATCTGGATCTACTTTGACCGGATTCTGTTTACACTTGTCATTAAAATGCTTCTCCAGCGTGACCAGATGAGATCTGATTTTACTTTCCAGCGCAAAACACCTTCCTGTAAAGAATGGTTTCTCTTAAATTGTCCTGCTCTGGGACGCTGGGAGACCAGTTTAGAGGAATGGTGGAGGAGGTGGAACAGTAGATGGTTCTCACATTCCCGTAACGGCTCTATGAGAAAATGCGATGGACTGCAAAGGGAACAAACTCTGTAATATTGCTCTCATCTATGGGTGAATAAGCCTGAGCACTAGCCTGAGCACACACACACACACACACACACACACACACACACACAAAGGAGAGAGAGAGCCAAGCCAAGCCAAGATCCACAGTGCTTATTACTCATATTAACCTTTATTCGACAGATGTATTTTCGCTTGCCTGATGGAATCCGATCACAGAAAGCGCATTCCGTTTACACTTGTGTTCAGTGTGGACGAGATCCGTCCCGGGCCACTTGTCCACAAATGTGGTTTGAGTGATCCGATCGCAATGTGTGTTGGAGGTGTTCACACCGGGCAAGTGAAATCTGAACATGATCCGATCCCCAAAAACTAAACAGGCTCATAGTGTGAAGTAGAAGTTTCTACACCGAATAAAGCAGAACCATTAGAGCCATATCTCCGAGCCAAAGCCCTTTATGTGTTTAAGGGTGTATTTCAGCCAAACTCACCCCGAACGCTTGCTTTGCAGCTCTGCAGGCAGAGAAATTCGTCAATACAATTTGTAACAAAGTGAGCTTTTTCCTCCTGAGCTCCACAAATAGCGCCTGTAACTTCCCATGCAGCAGAACCTACGCATGTAGGTGTCCCCAAGTAGGTGTGCTAATATGCTAACCTCGTAAAGCTCTTTTGATGTTGAAGAGAGAGCCGTCCCGCCCACACGGTGAAAATAAAGCTAACTTTCATAGCGACTGAGAAAATCAAAGCCTGGCCTAAAGAAGTCATTAGCTCAATTGAATCACGGTTTAGGGGCTCTGTGTGCCTTCATTGTACATGGGTTGCAAAAGCAGTCTGGTTTTTTAAACTTCGGGATGGTTGAACCCAACGTGATGTGTTTCTTTTTTTTTACGGGCCAGCGACAGCCTCCCTGACCCGGAGAGCAGAAATGGCAAACACTGTGGTCAGAGGGATTATCACACTCATGTCAAAGCTATTATGATCAAGTGGATTACGGGGTCTCCATGTGCTCAGCGAATCAGACAGAGATTTGTGCTGATTTAGGGTGCAGGATCTTCCACTGCAGTTTTCATCTGAAGAAACCTTGCTTTGGCTGCAGAGCATGTTTCTACGCCTCTTTCCAGTCATTGAATTGCAAATCGAATTCCCTGAGGTTCCTTTCTAATTGCTGTGTGTAATTGCCTAGGGCCAGCGATGACCTGGAGAAAACCAACACCACGTATGTGGAAGAGAGTCAGCCTACTCAAGGTAACCTAAACTTGTCACAAAAAGTTCAATTTACACAATTCTCAACACAAATGTAGTTGATCAGCCAGGACAGGTTTGGTGTCTGAAGCTTCCTTTTTTAGTTTTAGAAGACACGTAAATGGAGCTGCATAGTTTACAGCAGATACATATGTGAGAAATGTAAAGAATTAGCATTTGATGTGGTATCTGGCACTGAAGGACTCACAGTTATGTATAAGATAATAAAGCATTATCTTATCTTATCTTATACATAACTGTGAGTCATTCAGTGCCAGAATCCACATCAAATGCTAATTCTTCACATTCTTCACGTATGTATCTGCTGTTGCCGAACCACGAACATTTATAAAAAATGTAGAAATTAGGCCTTCATCCACCAGGATCAGCGTAACAAGCAGATATTCACTTGTGGTGCTTTTCCACTGCTCGAATCAAGTCAACTCTACTCATTTTGGTTCCTGGTACCTGGTTTGTTTTCCACTTCCACTGTTAAGAGAGTAAAGGATTTGTGGTAAATAAATAGTTTTGGTGGCTAGATGTGTCAGTGCTAAGATTATCTTTAAGTCCCTACTCTAGAAAAAAGCTACCTGGTTCCAGGTACCAAATTTGCCTAATAGAACAGCAAAATAGCAGAGTCAAGTAGAGTAGTTACCATGCAGTAGAAAAGTGCCATTCTATATTATATATCTGATGGTAATGTAATCCTGTTAAATTCTCACCTATTAGTATTTGATGATCTCCTAATATTGTCTAGTTCTCACCTAATAGTATCTGGTGTTTACTTAATACTGTCTAGTTCTCACCAAAAAGTATCTGGTGCTTACCTAGTACGGTCTAGTTCTCACCTATTAGTATCTGGTGCTCACCTAATACTGTTTAGTATTCACCTAATAGCATCTGGTACTTACCTAATACTGTCTAGTTCTCACCAAAAAGTATCTGGTGCTTACCTAATACTGTCTAGTTCTCACCTATTAGTATCTGGTGCTCACATAATACTATATAGTTCTCACCTAATCGTATCGTATAAGGGGCAGTGGTGGCTCAGCGAAGGGGCAGTGGTGGCTCAGCGGTTAGAGCGCCGGGATATCGATAACAGGGTTGTGGGTTCGATTCCCGGGCTCGGCAAGCTGCCACTGTTGGGCCCTTGAGCAAGGCCCTTTACCCTCTCTGCTCCCCGGGCGCTGGAGTTGGCTGCCCACCGCTCTGGGTGTGTGTGTGTACTCACTGCCCCTAACACGTGTGTGTGTGTGAGTGTGTGTTCACTACCAGATGGGTTAAATGCGGAGGACACATTTCGCTGTACAGTCCACACTGTACAGTGACGAATACGTGCACCTTTACCTTTTTTACCTTTATCTGGTCCTTACCGAATACTGTCTAGTTCCCACCTTATAGTATCTGGTGCTCACCTAATAATGTTTAGTATGCACCTAATAGTATCTGGTGCTTAATTAATACTGTCTAGTTCTCACCTATTAGTATCAGGTGCTCACATAATACTGTTTAGTATTCATCTAATAGTATCTGGTACTTACCTAATACTGTCTAGTTCTCACCTATTAGTATCTGGTGCTCACATAATACTGTTTAGTATTCACCTAATAGTATCTGGTACTTACCTAATACTGTCTAGTTCTCACCTTATAGTATCTGGTGCTCACCTAATACTGTTTAGTATTCACCTAATAGTATCTGGTGCTTACCTAATACTGTCTAGTTCTCACCTTATAGTATCTGGTGCTCACCTAATACTGTTTAGTATTCACCTAATAGTATCTGGTGCTTACTTAATACTGTCTAGTTCTCACCAAAAAGTATCTGGTGCTTACCTAATACTGTCTAGTTCTCACCTATTAGTATCTGGTGCTCACCTAATACTGTTTAGTATTCACCTAATAGTACCGGGTGCTTACCTAATACTGTTTAGTATTCACCTAATAGTATCTGGTACTTACCTAATACTGTCTAGTTCTCACCAAAAAGTATCTGGCGCTCCCCTAATACTGTTTAGTTCTCACCTAATCGTATCTGGTCATTACCTAATACTGTCTAGTTCCCACCTTATAGTATCTGGTGTTTACCCAATACTGTCTAGTTCTCACCTTATAGTATCTGGTGCTCACCTAATACTGTCTAGTTCTCACCTAATAGTATCTGGTGCTCATTTAAAATTTAAATACCTACTTAATGCTCAAAACCAGACCAAATCTGCACCCCTATTCCGACACCAATCTGATTCTAAAATTATTGTGCATCTCTAGTATTCCTAATCTTTGGCTTTTTATGTAACTCTACTGGATTAGGTGACCCAGACAACACAGGAGTTTAAGGTGTCTAGCCTGTTACACCCTTCGTGTCTGCTGCTAAGAGACGCTTTGATCAAGCTTCTTGAGCGCTCATTCCTGTTCCGGTTACTCTGACAGATATCACCATCAGGCTGGAGAGCACAGACACACTGTCTACGTCCAGCTGCCACGGCGACACCGACACCGAGCGCTTCCAGTCCTCGGCGTATACTGGCCGGCGTGTCTCCTTCAATGAGTCGGCCATCTACGACCAGAGCAAGAAGAGCCAGGAGAAAGGCAGAAGGTCAGTGAATGTGATGGATGAGTTGGACTGGTCGGACCATCAAGATCATGGGGGCTGCAAAGACAATTAATTGGCAAAGATGTTTGGTGTTCTTTAGCTTTTTGTGAGAGCTATGAGGCTGGTGTAGCTGTCAGGTAATGGAGATTCCCTTTCAGTTAGCATTGTGAACCTCCTGTGTGCACAGTGCTTACAGGTGGCGTGTAAGTGTCCATCAGCCTTGTAGTTCTGGTGTGAAACTAAAGAAGTTCAAACTCTAAACATGACTTGGTGCCATTTTCACAAGTCGAGTCGTAGCCTGAATGTTGAAGTTCCAGTAGGAAAGGTGGTGAAGGATGAGTGCAGTGGCTTTCAGTAACTGTTAGAGCTTTTGGTTTAAGTCACAGCAGAGCAGCACTAGCAATGTACTGCTGCTCCAAGAAACAGACTGGCAGGCTGGCCAGTTTTGTGGGTCCACTGGAAATGCGTAAACATTGGGAATTACACTGTATGTTAAACGTACACATGAAAGCTTGGCAGATGGTCTGCAATATATTAAAACTGAGATGGAAATCCATGGTGTTGGCGACATGAATAAGAAACTGGCACAGATTCTTAACACCAAAGATATCAACACTGTGGGTGATTAGGACATGAGTCATTACTCGTCCTGTTTACTTCTTTTAATGACCTGCTTCTGGTGATCCGCTATTGTCTTAAAGGAATACCAGCATTTCTCGATCCAGCTAATCTCAATCTGCTGCATTGGGAATAGTTGCCATTAATGCTGAGGCATGTCAGTAATTCATAGTGGCTACTATAATAAGAAGTTAGTTGTGCTGTTTGGCTAATTCTGAACTAGCATTTAAGATAAACACCAAATGTTTTACACAATGACGCTAGTCTAGGAGGAGATTACTCTAGTCTAGGAGGAGACTGCATTGGTCTAGGAGGAGATTAGTCTAGGAGGAGATTGCACTGGTCTAGGAGGAGATTTTGCTAGTCTAGGAGGAGATTGCACTGGTCTAGGAGGAGATTTTGCTAGTCTAGGAGGAGATTGCGCTAGTCTAGGAGGAGGTTTCGCTCATCTCTGAGGAGATTGCGCTAGTCTAGGAGGAGGTTGCGGTAGTCTAGGAGGAGATTGCACTTGTCTAGGAGGAGGTTGCGGTAGTCTAGGAGGAGGCTGTACTGAAGAGATTCATCTAGTCTAGGAGGAGATTAGTCTAGGGGGAGATTACGCTAGTCTAGAAGGAGATTTCTCTAGTCTAGGAGGAGATTACACTAGTCTAGAAGGATATTAGTCTAGAAGGAGATTACACTGGTCTAGAAGGATATTGGTTTAGGAGAAGATTAGTCTAGTCTAGGGGGAGATTACTCTAGTCTAGGGGGAGATTACACTAGTCTAAGAGGAGATGACGCTAGTCTAGAAGGAGATTACTCTAGTCTAGGAGGAGATTACACTAGTCTAGAAGGAGACTGGTCTAGGAGGAGATTACTCTAGTCTAGGAAGAGATTAGTCTAGTCTAGGAGGAGATTATTCTAGGGGGAGATTACTCTAGTCTAGGAAGAGATTAGTCTAGTCTGGGAGGAGATTGGTCTAGGAGGAGATTACACTAGTTCAGGAGGAGATTAAATTAGATAAACACCAAGTTTAGAACAAGAGGTGAACTGGGTTCAAGCAAAGTTCAGATTGAACTAACAGACCTGGACAAGACTGAATAGTGGCATAATGATGCAAGTAGACAGTTGTCCCTCACTGTCAAAGCAGATGTCATATGGTGCACCTGTCATACACACTCTCCTTCACTCTCAGGTACACTCTTACGGAGGGTGACTTCCACCACCTGAAGAAGGCTCGCCTGACCCACCTGCATATCGCCCCTCCAGCAATGAACATCCTGACCATTATGGAGTGTGACTCACCTGAGAACAGCATCGCCCTGCGAGAACAACCACAACACAAACCCTCCCTGTCAATATTTCAGGTAACACACACATACGCTCTTCAGCGGATAATACACTCCTTTTAAGACCCAGCCTAACATTTTTGAAGGTTTTCTACTCTTTTGTAGTATTTAGCAGTTTGCCGTTTTTTCATTTAACTCTGATTACTCGACAAATCGAGTAAAGTAGTCCTGCATGACTAGTATAGTATGGGTTTGGTATGAATGTGTTAGTATCAGCCACAAACTAACTGTGTGTTTGTGTGTGTGTTTGTTTAGCCTGGTGAGAGTGGCTTGCCTGATTCTCCTGTGTCTTGGAGTAGTCAGAGCCCAAGCTGTGCGCTGCCTGGAGACACATTCAACTCCATACTGGACAGCAGCTTCACTACCAGCGCTGCCGAACACAGCTCTGAACCACCTAGATCCCGAACTGTGAGTAAATAACAAAGATGAAAATTCATATATATATATATATATATATATATATATATATATATATATATATATATATATATATATATATATATTTTTTTTTTTTTTTTTTTTTTTTTTTTTTTTGTTTGTGTCATAAACTACCATTTCACATACTGTGCTTTAAAGTTCAGGTGTATTTTATTCTTACTCTGATTAAAGGAATCAATGTCCTTAGAGAAATTCTGAAGCCAGAATCTACCTCAGGAAACAAAGAAGAGCAGCACCAAGCGTTTTACACAAGCGCTAGTGTAGGAGGAGATTGCGCTAGTCTAGGGGGAGATTGCGCTAGTCTAGGAGGAGATCACATTAGTCTAGGAGGACATCACGCTAGTCTAGGAGATCACACTAGTCTAGGAGTCTAGGAGGAGATTACTTTAGTCTAGGAGGAGATTGCAATAGTCTAGGAGGAGATTGCGCTAATCCAGGAGGAGATCGCGCTAGTCTTAGAGGAGATCGCGCTAGTCTCAGAGGAGATTGTGCTAGTCTAGGAGATCACACTAGTCTAGGAGGAGATCACACTAGTCTAGGAGGAGATCACGCTAGTCTAGGAGGAGATTACTGTAGTCTAGGAGGAGATCACGCTAGTCTAGGAGGAGATTACTGTAGTCTAGGAGGAGATCACGCTAGTCTAGGAGAGTATGCTAGTCTAGGAGGAGATTGCACTAGTCTCGGAGGAGATTGCGCTAGTCTAGGAGATCACACTAGTCTAGGAGTCTAGGAGGAGATTACTCTAGTCTAGGAGGAGATTGCAATAGTCTAGGAGGAGATTGCAATAGTCTAGGAGGAGATTGTGCTAGTCTAGGAGGAGATTGTGCTAGTCTAGGAGATCACACTAGTCTAGGAGGAGATTGCGCTAGTCTAGGAGGAGATTGTGCTAGTCTAGGAGATCACACTAGTCTAGGAGGAGATTGCGCTAGTCTAGGAGGAGATGCAGCACCAGTGACATGTTAGATAAGACTGTATTGAGTACCATATTATTACATTTTTGCCATGTTGCCCATTCCCGATCCTCAGCAGTAGAACACAGTGTTCCACAATTTACCGGTTGACGCATGCTCTTAAAAAAAATTAACATGTGGCACTAAATGTCCCCACAAGTAAAAGTTAAGATCAGACCTAGCACACACAGCAACCACACTATCCATAGGCCATTACTGCCTCAGGGCCTACATCATCATTCCTTGTCAACCTGTCAACAAAATAAAAGAGTAGCACAGATTTTGTACTGTCATTTCCATCTGTGTGCCTGTCTTTCAAACCCAGTCTGAGAGACTACAGGCGTGGGTTTTTAGATAAAGAACAAGTGAAGAACATTTCATTCCCTAAACTGTAACCTTGCATATGAGTGGACTTGGGTAGGATTGGGAATGATCTGAAATTTGATCAAATTACTTTCATGCATCATTTCTTTGCTTTAAAATCGTCAGTGCTGTCAGATAAGGATTACACCAGCCGGATTCTGTCCATGTGAGTCCACACATTTCATCTCAGGTTTGTGTGTCCCTGTTTCAGATTAAGAATTGGCATTGAGATCTAGGGATTTTGCCAGTCAGTGTCCCAGTGTTTCTTCATATCTGTTAAAGCATTCAGACACATATATATGGACACTTCTACCATTGCCGTCCTGGAATGTGGGAATGTCCATGTTGTGTTTTGCTGGGACGTGAAGCTCAAAGTAGTGGAAGAGTAGGCTGAAACAGACAGGGACAGGAAGACATCAATGATGCATCCCAGATTGTTTGGTAACGCTTTCCTAAAGGGTGCGTCAACAGCTGACATCAACCAACCAGTCATCATCTTCACAAAAACCTGGTTGGCCTTCTAACATTGCAGTTCCACAGAACATTTGATGGTTGATACCCTTGCTGCAATTTCTAATCTCTCCCCCTCTTTCAGATGGAGGTCATAGGTAGTGCTGGTATGAGGATAGAAGGTGACCCTGGTTCCTCCCCAGCAATAGGAGTAGGTGGAACAGCTGGAGGAGGAGGAGCAGGAGGAGGAGGAGGAGGCGGCAGTTCAGGCTCAGGCTCAGGCCAGGGCACCATGCTTCACTTTCTATCCAGGCTTAGACGTCATGCCAGCCTGGAGGGAGCCAGCCCTTACTTCACCATTAAAAAGTGGAAGTTTGACAGCAGCCACAGAGCGGCCAGCCTGGACATGAGAGGTGAGGACTCCTTTTTAGTTAAATCTGAAGAAGATCAGCTCAGCTTTGCCAGATTTATTTGAATTTATTTGAATAATTAACCCTGGTCCTTGAGTTTGTGTTGCTCACTCAGGAAAGGCTTGTTAATTAACTGATTAGTTGGGAGCAGGGAAAACTCCCTGCAAAGCATCCATCAGGAGTAAAACAGTTTTGTTTAAAGCAGCATGCACAACATGCAAGGCAGTGGTACTCCAGGACAACATTTCATATTATAAATGAGTAAATTTACAGTTTTCAATCAATCCTGAAGAAATTCTGTGCTCCCCAGTGATTAATCTAGAGCGACATATGGTATCCACAGGAAAGCCAGCCTTAAACACTGTGTAGGGCTCAATGAACAGGCCTTTGGAGAGCAATCAATACTGGATCAATAAGTGTGCCGGTAGAGTAGCTCTGCTGATAACACAGAGCGAAGGCTGCCTGTGATCTGGGAATGACTCAGAAGGGGCTGCAGACGGAGAGAGGAAGATGGAGAGATCCTGCCTGCTAAATTAATGATGTAATAATTGCATTATCCTTCACCTGACGTGAAAGGTCAGCGAGTGTGCCATGTTCATTTCCTCCTAATGAGCCCTAGATCCCATTACATCCTGTTATTACTGCAGCACGGGACCACTGGACATCCCGCAGCCTGGACGCAGTGACCTCACTGTGTTTGTCTGTTCCTTGTATACATACTTTCGTTTCCTTGTTTCTGTCCATCTATCTTTGCTTCTAGTACACATTCCACTCCTAACAAGCAAGCAGTGTCCATAAACTTTATGGGGGATGACCTGAGTAAACATAAAACTGATCATATAATCCAGGTGAATTTGTGGATCACGCTGGTCCACCAATGTAGCCAGCTTGACCAGACTGGACGACCAGCTAAACCATCATCAACCAAAACATATGCTGTGTTGTTCAAGAGCTAAGCTGGTCAACCATCTTCACCAGCATAGGCTATGTTTTCACTTCGCTGACCAGCTTTTTCAACAACCTTGTTTAACAAAGACCAGCACAGGCAGAGGAACGGTAGAAGATAGGCAGGATTTTCAGCTTGCAGTTCAGGGGAACTATGGAAGTCAAGAGACCAAGTTCTGAAGACCAAGAAGGCTGCTAATATTCTGAGGCACATTAAAAGGACCAAGAGTGATGGTATATCGCTCCACGTATATAATTATACTCATAATTCTGTTCATAATTCATGTTTCCCATAGGTTCTCCACGAAGGCGAACATTTCAGAGGCAGCGAGCAGCAAGTGAAACTCTAGATCAGGCGGAGGAGGACTCCCAGAGACCTGGAATGCATGGAAGCAGTGACGTCCTGTTGTGTGCCCTTCCCTCTCAGTCACAGGCTGACGCCCCTAGGCGACTATCTGCGGGCTCCTTGGAGCCGTCCACGGCGGGCTGTCCGCCTCCACCACCAGTCCCCCTCAGCAGGTACGGCTTGTCGGAGGAGGTTAATGGTTACTTTGTGTATTGTTCCAATTTATTCTAGACCACCTGTATGACCAGCTTAACCAAACTCACACTTTAATTATATTAAGGTTTCTATATTAACTGTTTTCTTAATCATAATCATAGCCTAGAAAAACTGTATATCCTTATATGAACTCAGCAATTACTTGATTTCCTGCAAAGTTATTTTGGGTGCCATCCCTTTCCTTCCCCCTAAACTATTACTCACAACAGTAATGGTCTGTGCAGAATGCATTCCTGAAATCAATCAATAGTTGCGGCGTCCCCTTTCATAGCACCCGGTTAAAAAGCCCACTGATGCTGGAGCTGACTAATCATAGATGCTCCTTCAAAAATGACTGTGTTGTGATTCAGCTCAAATTGTAGCAAGCACTCATGTTGACTTTGGTCTTCTGTAGGTTAGAGGTTAAAGCTGTTTTGGAAGGGAGTCGAGATCCGGAGGAAAGCAGGACCCAAATGGGTTGCAAGATCCAAGAATCCACTGGACTTCATGGGCAGGAAGAGCTGGAGGATGGAGATGGAGAGCTTATAATAGGAGCAACAGGAGGAGAGGGCACTAGCATGGAAGGAGGTGCCGAGTTCAGCTTCGGGAGCAGGCAGGAGAGCCTGGAGCAACCCAACCTTTACCGGGATATCTGGAGCTTACGTGCATCGCTGGAACAATATGCTTCCTCTGACCTGAGCAGCAATGACAGAGACTCCACTCGCAGTGATGCTGACAGTGTCTGTTCACTGGGGGGTGCCGGGGCCTCCAGAACAGGAGTGCCCAGTTACCAATCGCAGGATATCGATGACGAGATTGATGGGGACGGTGAACTGCCGTACGATGATGTTGGGAGGGAAGTGGGTGGAAGAAAGAATGGCAGGGACAGCGTGGACTCCGAGAGAGGCAGTGACAGCGAGGCAGGAAGCCGAAAGCTTTTGCAGATGGACAGTGGGTATGCCTCCATTGAGGCTCCGTGCAAGGCTCCGGAGGAACTGCGGCTCTTCGGAAGTACATCTGGCAAGACCGCGTCAGAACGGCGCCGCTTCTTCACGAGCGCTGGCCGGAAGGGAACAGTGTGCGAGAGCTTTGAGGCTCGATTGTTCAAAGAGGAGCTGGAAGATGAAGCTTCAGGAAGCAGCGTTAGCATAGAGTCAGAGGGTCTCATTACCGAACCCAAGAGCGTACCCAGCATCTCGCCCCGTGGAGACATAGCCGAACAGTCGCAAAGCAAGCCCAGGCCACGTTTCCGTCGCCGAGACTACAGCATAGACGAGAAGACGGAAGCGCTGTTTAACGAATTCCTGCGTCACGATCCTCAGTTTGACCAGCAGGGGTCACCCTCGCTTCGGCACCGGCATCGTTCAAGGATCCACTTGCGTAAGCAGTGGCAAAGGACCAAGCAGTACAGCGACCCAGGAGGTGCACGCTATTCGCCATCCTTGGAGAGACAGCGCAGCTACACCCTGCGGAGGGGCGACAGTGCCAACTATCCACTGGACACGCGGTACCACAGCACTCTGCCCCGTATCGCTAGTGCTGCAGATGAGGAAGCAAGCGAGGGAGGGGCCAGTGAGGGAGCAGTCAGTGAAGGTACTGGCAGTACCACCGATTCACCCAAGGCCCACGGCACTGGTCCCGCACCCGAAGACAACGCCAACAACAGCAGCAACAACAGTAGTCCTGTAGTAAAGTCAGCAACCGAGAGTCGTCCAACTCTGTTCTTTTCCAGCCCCTCGCAGGACAGCACTGTGGAAGATTATGGGATACAGGAGGACTGCGAGAATGCCGAGAATCCTGTGGAGACGCATGGATGGTTACCAACGGCGGTCATGGACACCAGTCCTTCAAAGAAGGGTAACGGGCAGCAACACACATGTATAGACACACTCATTCGCATTCCAGAAAATGTACATCACACAGACCAGGACCCCATGGACAAAGCCTACGTGCACAGTGTAGTGGACATCAGTCCGTCAGATAAGCTGGTGAGCAACCTGGATGAGCGGCTGTACACCAGCTTGAGGAGGACTCAGGGCAGTCAGGAGTGCATGGTGGCTGTGACCCGCACCTCCCCAGACCTGGGCCAAGACTAGCAGCATGCACGACAGCGGTGCTCTGACTGCCCGGGGACATGCGTAGATGGTCTACAGCGACAGGACACCTCAGAGTATGCAAGAGATGAATCACACCAGCTTGTACGCTCAAAGTGTGAAGGCAAGCTTAGTCGACTCTGCCATAATCTCAGCTGTCCTCAGATAAATAATGCATGTGTGTTCTATCGACAGCCACCCTGGGAGTACTGCAACCTCAAAGGAGGGAAACGCCAGAAAAACGTAGTAGAAAATAAGAAGCTATGTTATTATCTTATACAGACAGTTGTCAATTGTCAAAAAAAGAGGCGACCGTGTCGTTGTTTTGAAAGAGGTCAATGTTATAACTCCTTGCAAATTGCACTGTGAAACAAGTTAAAGTCGGGTGCTTTGGGAAACGTACAATTATGGGGCAATTCGATGATTCTGCGATTCTGCCGTGAGACATAATCACAGAAATCACGCTGCACTTTCGCCAGTTAATACAAACGGTGAGGAATCAGGGCAGAGCTTCGTTCCCTCTCACAATAAGAAGTGGAGTACAAGAGATACTCGTCTCTAAAGAAGTAGTTTCTCAGCAAATTAATTATGATTGAATTAAGCCCAAAGAGTCTCCAGATCCTCTCTAGGCTATTTTGAGACTTCAGCTCTTCAATTCCAAATGGGTCCTAACGCTCCTTTCCTACGAAGCGTTTCTTGCGGCAAAATAGCTGGAAAAAAACCCCTGAAAAACCTCCTAATCCTCTTTTCTCATCCATGTCTGAGATTGAAGCAATTCACCCATGACATAATTCCCCATTTGATACTTAGCTTGATGTTTTATGAGTCTCATTTTTGAGCCAATAGAGCACCGCTAAAGCCCCTCGTCAACCCTTGCTTTCGCTTTGTAGATGTTAAAACACGGCATGTCACGCTTGTGAAGAGCAGCCTCATCTAAATGTCAATAGCACGCATTCGAAATGAGGAGGACGGCGGAAAAGAAAACTGCACTTTTGATCAAGGGGCATCGACTGTAATGCTCCCTTTGATTAACTCTGTTCATCTCATTTTTCAAGTGTCCTTGTTTGTATGATATCGAGTTGACACTGGTATCAATCTTGGGAGCTGCTGGTAAAAGAAATGTTTCAAGTGTCTGAACAAGTTGATTAGTCACTTTCCTTTTTTGTACGTTAATATTATTTATTGATTTTTCTTTTCTTCTCAGGCTTAATTAATGACTGTATTTCTCAATGTCGTTTCATTTGTCGTAGCTTTTATTTCTTTCCCCTCTGTCAGCTGTTCTTTGAAGAGAGGTAACAGTGCAGGATGGAGCGTAAGCACTTGTAGGGCTCAGTGTTCCAGAGGGATCTTACAGTGTGTGATATTTTGCTTATCCAAACCATGTGGGAGATCATCAGAGGCCACTTTATGTAAAATCAAATGTGTCTTGATCATCGGATATTTTACAGCACAATCTACAACAAATAAAGCTGCCAGAATAAGGGTTCTTTGAATCGAGATCTGAGAACTCGGAAAACTTTGAGGTCATCACTTTCGGACTTTAAATCTATCCCTTGATTTTGTAATCACTGGTAGGTTTAACACTGGAGGTTTTGTAAGCGTTTAGTAAAGCTAACAGTTATATACAGACAACGGAGACCTCAAAAGCTCTTGACCGCACCAGAAAGGGCTCAACTATTGTTATGGGTCAAAGAACCCTTTTTCTACACCAAGGACCCTTTCACACCTGGTTAAATGGGACTCTGGCTCATTTTCACCTTTGATGTGATTCATTAGGGCAGGTGTGAATACAGTAATAGCACTCACATGTGAACCAAAACAACCCCAAGACCCTTGAGAAGAGTGGTCAAACCTTTGGTGGACACGATGAGACCTTGATCTGACCCAAGTACCAGGTGTACTCTGCAAATTTGAGCTAAATGGCTCCTGTGGCCAGGTTTTAACCTGGTGCATTGCCCTGATAATTACTACAGATAACAATGCCAGAGTAGTGGTGACAGCATCTGGAGAACGTGCAGTGACATATGTTGGCATAGCAACGCTTCTTCACTTCCTATTAGTAGAAAACGGGTTAGCATGTTTATTTATTGTGTTCCAACCTGCCTAACACTATTTAGATTAGCATATAGAATCTACCTTATAGTATTAGTGAGTAGTAGTGGTTGGTGTGGCGCAACAGATAACACCACCACCTACCATTGCGTTACAACAACACCATGTGGGAGACCAGGGTTTGATTCCCGGTCTGGGTGACTATGCTGCGCTACACCAATAAGAGTCCCTGGGCAAGACTCCTAACACTACATTGGCCCACCTCTGTAATATGAGTAACCTTGTAAGTCGCTCTGGATAAGAGCATCTGCTAAATGCCATAAATGTAAATATAAATGTAGTAGTACGCAATTGGGATGCAGCTGTGCGCTAGTCTGGAGCACAGGACTGCCTTCTTCCTGTGTTTACTTTCTTGACTCGCCCCAGACGGGTCTAACCGATAAGCTGACCAATCAGTTTTACTGTCACACATTTTGGAGCATTTGATTTATTTCTTTATTTTTTTGCCTATGAAGACAAACCAAATCAATGGAAAATGCTCCAAGTTTACAAACTTAATAACCGATTATCTAAATACTGGTGATTACACAGCGAGATTCAGAGTCAAGAACTGAAGACCTCTTCCATAAAAGAACCACTTTTGCTTCCCTTTCAGTGGCTGGTTCTTCAAATATCCCGAACGAATCAGTTGAAACCACTTCTAAGGGACCCGAAAGCTGTTCTTCTATGGCAACGTTTCAAAAGAACCCTTTTCAGTGCTTTAATGTTTTTATTTCTGTAATATCTGACCAGACTGCATCGTCAATAACTACTGTATTCATTTATCGCTCACTTTAACAAATCATAGCATTGTACACTCATGTAGGGAATCAACCGAAAGTGGCACCTCACTCACTCAGCAGTGCCATGCTTAATAAACGCCATCTTAACATGCAGCCTTTCATCTTGGCTGCCCAGGTGCCCAGTCCTCCATCCTTTGCACAGCAGTCTGGAATGTATTCAGGACTATCATTACTGCTGATACATATCCTGAACTATTTATTACTCTACATCGGTTCTGGCACTTCCATTGCGATGAATATATCAGTTTGGTTGGTTTTCTGGAGCAGTATGGCAGTGGCACTAGTATGGTTGGACAATCCACAATCCACACTGGTGTGTTCCCTACAAGAAGGCCTACAACCATTCCAATTGATTGTGTATAAACTGTACACTAATGGACCATAAACAGCGTAATCACCCGCCTACATATGCTGTTGGTTGTCTGCGTGCCGACACAGCAGCCCACTCTACAACACCTCTGAAGGTGCTCTGTAGGATCTGGCACCAAGACAGTACATCCCACAGGTAAACGGCACACATTAACACAGGTGCCCATGTGATCATGTGATGTAAAGGAAAACTGGACTCATTGGACCAGTCCTGAGGGCAAGGTCCAGTTCCGATAATGCAAATGCAGAACCTTTGGTGACCAGCAACCCTGGCACTGGTTTGTGGTTTGTCTCTCCTCAGATCAGTGTTGTTAGTTACTCATTTACTCTAAATGAGGATTATCTCACAAGCCTCACTGTTGTGGAGATGCACCAACCCAGTGCTGTTAATCCATTGCACTCGGGTCTTCATACCTGCCCAGTTCTCCCACACGACACATCAACTACAGGATCTGACCCTTCTGTTACCGCCAAAGACACTTCCCAGACTTTGACGCGCACCATTTTTATGAGATATTCAGTGTTCATTTGCTTGTGGGTGGTCATAATGTTTTGGCTTCTTAGTGTATGTTGTTTTCTGCTACACCAAGAGCTATAACATTAGTACCACTGAGAGGCGAAGTCAAAAACCTTGACTGTCCTCATTTACAGTGGCATCATCTGTCAGGGGGTGGATAAATGAGGCAGCAAGTGAACGGTCAGTTCTTGAAGGTGATGAGGTGTTAAAAGCAGGAGAAATGGACAAGCATAATGATCTGAGCCACTTTGTGATGACTAGACAACTGGGTCAGAACATCTCCAGAACCTCAGGCAGGTCTTGTGGGCTGTTCCTGGTCCAAAAAAAAAAAAAGAGACAACCATTGAAACTGGCGACAAGGTCATGAGCTCCAAAGGGTCATCAGTGTGATCCATGGGGGCCCCACCTCACAACTGCTGCTAACGTCTTGGTGCCAGATACCACAGGACGCCTTCAGAGGTCTTGCGGAGTCCTTGCCTCAAAGGTCAGATCGGTTGGGATCTCAAAATTAGGCAGGTGGTGCTAATGTTATGGCTGATCAGTGTATATCTAACTAGATAGATAGCAAATACATTATTTGCTATATATTTCTTCTAATGTATTATAATATTAGACATTAGACATTATTAAATGTCATTATCCTCTAATGGAAGATATTGTTTACAAGAAGGCCTATTGACGTTCTGCGATACAGCAGGCCAACAGCCGAGCATGTTAAGTGCATCTTAAATATGCCTGTCCGCTAAGAACTAGCCCCGATGGACGTAAAGAGAGTCAGTCAGAGATTGATAATCATCCCAGCTCATTTTTCTTTCTCTTGGAGTTCTCTGTTTCTCATATTACATATTGATTACAGGCCGGGAAAGACAGGCTTAAGCTGCAGAGTGATGAGACAAGACATGTAACTGTATTCTGCTGCTTGAGGTTAGAGCGCCCTCAGAAGCTCACGGCAAGAGCCTGACAAAATGCCAGTCATGAACTAATTCATAAGGTGCTATTAACGAGACCACGCCCTCTCCGCATCATGCTGAGCTTTCCTTCGCACACAGCTGTCCCAGCCAGTGGGTTCTGTGGAAGTATCTATTGCTTTGGAAACCAACCCACCAGAAGTCACCACCAGAAAAATGACCCCACTTCTGCTGAGTGAACATTTGCTGAACATTTCCTTCCCCTATTTTTGCTTTAGCCTAAGCAGCAACCCAAAGAGTGCTGAGGTTAAAAGAATACTGTGGAGGTCTGCTAGGCCCACCTGCAGTACTAACTACTGGGAACTGGGCTAAATAAAGAAGCTACCTCAGACTGGGATATGGCCTTATGGTCAAGGGAAATCCGTTTTAGTTTGAAAGGTTGTGTTAAAAGTGTGACACGTGGCTTTAGTAGTTTCTTTTAACCTTTTAACAACCAATGAACTGATCCCAACACACTGCCAGGGGCCATGGCTATCTGAAGCAATAGACTACCATTTCTGCCATTCATGTGTCATATATCGCTCTGTCTTCTCTTAAATGGGTGACCTCTGTACAAATATCCGATGTACAAACGTTGATCCGAATCCCATGTGTGCGGTAGAATAGTGGCTGGTCTTTGTGTTTGTAGCCTGTGGCTAACCGACTCCACTGCTGCATGTGAGAACAAACGACGTGCGACTTTCAATTCCCTGTAGCTTCAATGCTGTTCATAGCATTCAAGTCCCCCCCACAGCCCCACCCTCATTTTCTCAGAATAAATGGTTATGCATTGGTACTTGGTTTTGTTCAGAGGTTATTTTTAAGGCCCGGTTGGCTGAAGACTTGCACATTGTTTTACTTCGGGTGGTTCAGCTCAGGGGCCTTATTAGACCCAATGTACTGCAGCACGTCCTCCAGTAAAATCTTGCTGTTCCCCACTAAAATCACAGAGGTTAAAAGTCAGTCGTGTTCTGGATTGCTGAGCAGAACTACAAAATGCACCACATTTCCCATAATGCCCCAGCGTCCCATGCAACAGACAAGGTAATGCTAGCTCATAGCTAGCTGTAAGTAAAGGTGCACCTATTTGTCACTGTACAGTGTACACTATACAGCGAAATGTGTCCTCATTTAACCCATTTAACCACACACATTTAGTGAACACACCCTCACAGTGAGTACACACACACACACACACACACACAGAGCGGTGGGCAGCCAACTCCAGCGCCCGGGGAGCAGAGAGGGTAAAGGGCCTTGCTCAAGGGCCCAACAGTGGCAGCTTGCCGAGCCCGGGAATCGAACCCACAACCCTGTTATTGATATCCCGGCGCTCTAACCGCTGAGCCACCTCTGCCCCACAAGTACGTGTTAATGCCACTCATAACCATATAAACTAGCATAAATAGCTACATATTAGTCTACTGAGGCAAAGGCTTTGATTAAACTAGTGTCCGTTAAATTAGCTAGCATAGGCTTTATTTATGCTAGCTAGTAAAAGGGGCACTGATTCCACCAACTTGTAAAATGAGCATCGCAAAATTGCCAATATTACAGTAAACTACTTCTTTTAAAAGCCTGGGTTATCTAGCTAACATGAGCTGATGATGCAAAGACAAAATCACAGTTTTACATCTAGTTTTATGGCAATATTACTAATACACAAATAATCATTATTATTATTTTACTAATTATCACTTGCATTAATATGACCATTGTTATTATTTTAACTACTAATAATAACTAGTAATATTAAGCAAGCAGAGGGGAACAGCTGTGCCTCTCTATATTCTGTGTGCCCCAATACCAAAGAGGTATTCTAGAAACGCCTCTAGCTTATAGGCGGAGATTCCTCTTTATAAAGAAGCCTGGTTTGGTGAAAAGCTATTACCGAGACTGAGAGAACTTTCCGATGGTTTTGTCGACCAAAGAAAAAGATAGACTCTCATTTACTGTATAAAACTGGGCTTTGTTGTTAAACTGACTAATAGCTGTGGATAACCCTGACCTGTTCGTAGTTCAGTCTTTCAGAGATACCCAACTCAATCAGATCACTTAATTCATTACCAGGTACAATACTATGCTGTACTATGTTGGTCATTTCTGGACATAGAAATCTGTCATGGTAGCATGTGACATGTTATCCCCCTTCCCTGGGGTCTTACTGAAATATTGAAGTTCAAGTGAATTTGTGTACAGCTGTCACAAGGCAGCTTTACAGAGATCTGGGTCCGAGAGGTTCAGAGAGGAAGAAGCCTTGAGAAGAACCAAGACTCAAAAGGGGAACCCCAAGCCTTCATTAGTCAAGAAGCTAGTTATCAGATTTGGTCACAATAAATAAAAAAAAGAAAAAAAAAAAAAAGGATCAAGCACCAACACCGCCATTCTTACCTTGCCTACACGGCCCTGCTCAGAACGGCCGGTTTAAAGCGCCTGTCCCTTTAAATGATAATGAGCCACTGCTTACCCCACCCCACCCCACCACTGCCCTGTTTTTAATAACTTCTAGACCGATTCTTTGATTTTACTTCATTCTTTAAGTTCATTCTCATTTGTCCTTGTTGGCACTAGCTAGCTAACGTTTACTTCACCTTGAGTTCACGTCTCTCTTTCTCTACAGCTGTAGTCTGTAGTGGGTAGGTTTCCAGCTACCCACATCAGGATCAGTACACACACTCAAACACAGATATACAATTTTGAGCCACAGCTGTCTTTTAAAGCCCTCTGCAAAAAGAACCGGGTGCGGTTCCTCAGATGAGTGATCGTATAACTCATTTAGATTTTGACCAATCAAATTCAGAATTTTGGCTCCATACTTAATAAATAAGTCAATTTAAACCAAACTTTCACTTAAGTACACCTTCTCAGTACTTTTCCTGACATGCTTGGTACCTGAAATCCTGGGAGCTGCAAAACCAACGAAAGCTAATAGCCAACCTGTTAGCATATCACCGGACTATCAATCACCAAAAAATAAACAGCAGTGCGCCATCCAGTGTCAGGAACTACAGGGCGAGTCAATTCAAGACTATTTCAGAACTACACATGGTTTGAGGCAAGTGTGTGACCTAGGCACGCTGCCTGCTTTAACACAGGGAAGCGTGGGTGAACTGTTGAGAGAGAAGTATCAGCCCTCCTTACACTGTGCAGTGAAAGCTCCTATGGGTACTCTGCCCTTCTGATAGCTGATTGGTTGCAAGTGTGTGTTCACTGCAGCAGAGCTTGAGCCTTGGAAGCAGCAGCTCCACATCCCAGGCGATCCGTCACCAAGGATCAGAGCGGAGGAGAGTCCGCTCAGAAGCCGTGTGACCAGGATGTTCTGGGCCCAAGTGTGCAAAAATATTAATACACACACACACATTTATGAAAATAAACTTAGAGTAGGCAAGTAGGCCTAGTTTTACTGGACCACCAGTGACTGTCCGTGGATTTGTTTAATAATTCGGCCAACTCAGACGTGCTGGTTCACAAACTCAGAGTCTTCTACAGTTTCCTGTTTACTTCACCTTGAGTTCATCTTTCTTGCTCTCCCAACTGTAGTCTGCCGTACCAGAAAGGCTTCTGCTATTAGCTTTTGAGCTTCTGAAATAAGAAACAATTTACACTTGTGATGCTGTTCGTTTTCATTTTCTGTGGTCTACCTTTTTTTTTTTTTTTTTTTTTTTGGATGGCCACAGGACATATTAAACATAGCCCAAAAACACTGCTCAGCGATCAGACAATTTTTGGACTCGCAGCTGCCTTTTGAAATCCTGCCCTCATAAAAAGCAGCGGTGGAGCTACTCAGCTAGCGGTGGTGGTATAATCACAGGGGGAGGCTTGTGACTATCGCTTTGCATTAATCCATGAAGATGGTTTGAAACTAGCTCTTAAGCTAGTGTCAGAACAGGTAACATCTCACCACTAAATTCTAAAATTATTTCTAATTTCTCATTTTCCAAACTGGCTACAATCTACAACTGTGTGAAGTGAACGTAAAGTGAATTGGGGTACTGACTAATTCAATTTCTTGTACTGACTTCTTCAAACTTTTGCTTAAAATCTGTTTAAGGTTTTGAGCACGCTGAAAGCAATCTCAAAAACTCTCTCTCTTTATAAAATAATAATAATAATAATAATAATAAATAAAGACAAGACGTGTTAGCATGATACTGCTTTCACACAAGCTGGTCATCATAAGGTAAAGATGCAGAGAGACGTCTTTAGCGTTCTGGTGTAATGACCCCACCTGTACTGCTGCAAAGACACTAGGAGAGCTACATAACTCCTGAGCACACCTACAAAAGGCCAACATGCAGACAGTTCATAGCAGCAAAAACACCAACAAATAAAACAGGACCACCAAAGTTGGTTTGGTTGGGATGTGTTTTATATAAATAATAATTAAAAAATATTTATTGAAAAGAAGGAAAAAAAAAAAAAAAAAACCCTAAAAAAAAAAAAAACAAACAAAAAAAAACTATCCTGCCTTGAGCAGGTGTCGGTACATTTGCCTTGCAAAGATCAGATCAGGCCTCTTTTCCCCAAAGCTCTTCACAGCATGCAGTTTTTTTTGTCATATGGGTATAATTTTCATTAGCATTCCCACCTATAATAATAATAATAATAATAATAATAATAAATATTAGTCATTATTTGTCATTCTTTTACATAACTGGGTGCATGTCTTAAACTGCAATTAATTACTGTAAAATTAAAAGATCATCTAATGAACTAAACAGGTCAGGTCAGGTCAGGTCAGGCTGACCAACAGCCCAGCACGACAAGGAGCGAGGCACAAAACCAGGCCACATGTTTTTTAGGTGGTGGTGGTGGTGGAGATGAAGACAAGTGGCTGCAGAGGCAGAGAGAGAAAGAGGGATGGAGAAGGTGAAAGAGGGGGCATGAGAGAAAGAGAGAGAAAATACACAATTTTAAATCCTGGGGAGTTTAAAGTGTTAAAACCAAAAAAAGGGGGGGAAAAAACAAGCAAAACAGGAGTTTCCTCCTTACAGCATTCCCAACTCAGTCAGTCCTTTCTAGGGAAAGACAGCACAAAAAAAAAAAATCCTAAATCCACGCTTCCTGGCATCGCTTCCATTAGGGTTCATAGTCCATGGCAAAGTGTGTGTCAGGAACTGTGGTTCATATTCATGGCTGGGAATCCCAAACAGAGGACGGGAAAAATAACAAACCTGCAGTAGAACAGAAACACACGGTTAATGATTAGCACCGTGCTCCTGCACCGGCAACCAGGCTATAATCATAATACAACGGCTGAAGCTTCCAGAAGACCATTAAAATCACTTAAGACCTAATTTAAAAAACAAACAAACAAACAAACAAAAAAAACCCCACACCTTATATTACACAGGTGTGGGTGAGAGTCAATCGGTTTACTGTTCTTTTAAGGCCCAGACGCACCAAGCTGACGAGGATGCGCCAGCCTGCTTCCATCAGCCCAGCGTCGCCGCTCATCAGCTGTGAAATTCTGCACTCAAACTGCAAAGACTACAGCTGACAGCCAGCAAGTAGGTTACAAAGGAAAATCAGCAGCTTACAGAGTAAAGAAGATGGGGGCAGCCACAAAAACCTCAGATTTCACTTTTTGACATAATGTGAATCTGGCAGATGTGAATCTTGAACGCAGACTGGAGACCCACATCTTCCAAGAGCACTTGGGCAAAGTGTAGTGCATGCTGAGTATTATGGTCTCCATACTGACTTTTATATTAAATAAAATCTAAGCTTAGGGGCATCTTTTGGATGCTGAGTAAACAGTGAAGCTCTTTTATCGGTCACTCTGGATGAAGGCGTGTGCTAAATGTACATCTAATCTTTACATGGAGTCAAAATTTCCTGATGAATGGACCAATGGAAATGATCCAGAATGACTTTTGAATGGAAATCTTTTACACTGAGGAAGGCCTTTTCCTTCTGTTGTAAAGCTGCCGTTTTTCAGACAGAAAGAATTTGAGTGACCTGGGTGGGTAAAAAATACACATTATACACATTAAACTGTGAAACAGGGTCATAATTATAGGACAATAAGTTAATTAGGTCCAATCAATGACTGAGTATCCCATGCTTGTTATCAGAGCCTTTTCAGAGGGATCTAAACTTTCTAACAAAAAGAGATTTCTAGGAAAAGTCATTGGCCTAATGTTTTAGAACTATAGGTGGGCTGGCCTGGAGGGACTGCACTCTCTCCTCCCTCAACATTAACGAGTGAGGTGCCCTTGAACCAGGTACCTCACCTAAATTACTGCAGCGCCTGCCCACCTCTGTGGGTGTGCGCTCACTACCCATTGTCATGGGTGTATGCGTTCACATCCACAAATGGTTTAAAAGGCAGAGGCTAAATTCTGTTGCTTGGCTGTGCGACTGTTTGCGTTGCAGTTCTCTGTGTGAAGCTTACTAAGCTCTCATTTCTGTCCTTGTGTACCGATTCACTGCTGAGCACGGAGTACCGACGCAGAGTGGAAAAAACAAACGACTACAGCCAACAGCGTGGGAAACACTGCACTGGCTGCAGCAGCTGACTGTTAGCCATAGATGCCTTATGGCATCTGACTGCTGACGGTCGGCTTGCCGTGCCAAGAAAACAGGGTCAAACGAGTCAAAATGTCGGCCGGCGGTAATTACCCTTAAACATACAGATGCAGCAGGTACAGATTCCATTAAAAAAACAGTAAAAACATGCCTTTATAGTAACTAGTAAATACTGCTTTAAAAGGAGTACGTCCACCCTCAGCATCAGTCGGCCTTTAGTCTTTCTGGGACATTAGAGCGCCAATAACAAGTGTGGAGAGCACCTGACAAGCTTCAAGTCCTCTTCTTCTTATGGGATATGGTATGCCCCCAGCTCCCCGATCTTCTAGTGTTGTGTTGGAGTGCTAGTTAGTTCTGCCCTAATTAGTGTTAAACAGCCTGTTGGAACGTTGGGTCAGCATAGCTAGCTACTTTATGATCAGGGTCTACAGCAGTAGTCCACTTTAGACTATTCACCTTGAATACAATACAACCATAAACCATTTCATACGAAATGACCGGAACTCTATACAAAGTCGAAGAAGAACAGACTACTGAACTCAGGGCATAGCAAATAGAGTGGAACATTTCATCATGAATGGAGGCAGAGTTACAGACACAGAAGAAGAGAAATTTCAGCCTCCAGGGGGCGCACTTGCCAGGTTCAGAACACCTAAAATGGAACTTCTCAGCATAAGACTGTTGGGGTTAGGTAATTCACTTGTTTTTCCCTAAACTCTATAAAAAGTATGGGTGGGAAATAGAGTTTTCTTGCATTTCAATACCGAAAGGGACACCGTAGCTGTTCAAATATGTGGCCCAGCACACACATGTGCCATGATTCATGTGTTTGTTCTTTAAATTCATGGTGCAATGGACCCTTCAAAGGAACGCTCAAACCTTTGCCTGTGTTCTCTCCTCTCTGAAATTGCCAGTCTTTTGTCTGCCGCCTGGAAATGTGCTCGGATGAAACGAAACTGCCCCGATCCGGAATGGTGCAAAAATATGAAAGTGTTTTTGTGTCCTAAATTTAGCACAAACGACCGTTTGCCATGCAGGACTCGACATGATAAAACCCTGCCTTTCTCCCTTCTATCTCTCAAAACACACACACACACACACACACACACACACACACACACACACACACACACACACACACACACACACACTTTTCCTCACTCCCACCACCACCTTTTATCACTATGTGAAGGGTCTGAGTCATCATCAGCTACCACGTAACACGTTAATACTCTGCCTCTCCGCAATGTGTGTGAGAGGAATCAGAATATAGCCCCCCCTCCCTCAATCCACACACACATACACACTGCCCACGCAGTCTCAACACCCCCGCCTATGGGAGAAACCCTGGGGGAGACGATGGGAGGAGGGGGGCAGTGGGAACGAGGGGAGAGAGGGGGGAAAAGGAGGGAGGAGGTCGTACGGAGAGAGGGAGTGAGTCATCACGACTCTCTGCTGCTGCTGCTGTAGCTCATCAGTGTGAGAGAGGCTAGAGTCCCCACTGTAGCGTCCTGCTTTTCATTTAGCGTGACTGACACTGACGCGCGCATCCACACACACACACTAACTCTTTCTGCTTTCTCCTCATTTAGTAGAGCTGCCTTTTAGACAAACACACTTTAGCTCTCACTCTGATTTGCCTGATTAAATTACATTACACAACCAATATATATGGACAAAAGTATTGGGACACCTTGATCCGCAATACTGCTGCATCATTACTTGTCACTTAGTAGAGCTTAACATACACACTTGCACCAACAATGCTGGCTAGTCATTTACCCTCTTTTTACATACACACACACACACCTTTGTATTTGCATCCCAACAGCAGAACACCTTATTTTAAAAGCATACACACACAAATTGTACGAGTGTGACCAGCTCATCAGGCAGGAAGTGTTACAGCAGGACACTCACCACCACCTCCACAACACCAGCGCTGACGAATCATCATCATCATTCATCACTACATACATTCACCCTCAAACTGCTCTCTAAGGCATTCGCACTGACAGCTAAAGTGACTCACTATAGATTGGACGGCCCTGACCATCTTAATTATTTAAGCATGATGTTTGAAGTGATGCGAAGCTTCGGAGAAACTCCCTTTAGTGTGTAAGCTTGTTTGTAATCGTTGCTGCTGACTATCGCTCACTCCCATTGCTTTCTGGAACAAATCAGGGCCATTTTTTTGCGTTTCTGTGACAACCTCACCGAGGAAAGCAGTTCCAGACAGTGCTGTAAACGAAATGCTAACCAGTGGAGCAACGCAGGCGGGGCAGCCAGCGCAATCAGGGTTCCAGTCGCAAGAGCCATTGAAAAATCAGACAAAAGAAACCAGCTTACATGTTTGTACAAAGGCTTCCACTAGAGCTCCGGCATTAGTTATGTGCCAAATGTGCCAAGTTACTTTAGCAACTTAAAAGTGAGCTCCACAGACCACCTCTTTCTCAAAGGATGCATGGTTGAAACAGACCAGGATTTGAATTAGTCCATAGGCCAATTTAATGGTTGCTTTGGGCAATTTGTAATGAAATTTTGCAAACCAGGGCTTCCCAAATGACCACAAAACCTTTTCACTGACGATAAGAAAGTAAAATGGAACCCAATGCAAATAGATAAAGCACATTAATCAAATGTATTGTTGGTTTAGCCAGCGTTTTCTAACAACCAAGCTCACACACACACACACCATGTATAGACAAAAGTATTGGGACACCTGCTCATTCCCTGTTTACTTAATAATTTAAAAAGTTACTGCTGTTAATGCAGTCTCTACTGTCCAGAGAAGGCTTTCTGCTAGGTTTTCGACCATTGCAATAAAGATTTAATTGCATTCAGTCAGCAAGAGCATTAGTGAGGTCAGCCATCCCATCCTGAACTCCCGAAAAGAGTACTGGATGTAGGGCTGGACGATATGGTAAAAATACTATATCACGATATTTAAAGACTTTTTTTCACGATACACAAAATTAATCATGATTACATGTAACTAAACACATCAGTAGTGACAGATTTTTATAAACCACTGTTCAGATCCTCTCCTGTAAGGAACAGAGAATTTATGCAACATCTGCTGCACTTCATCTAATTAAACCAGTTTGATTACACAGTTTGTAATGAAACATGCAGCTGATCAGTATTTTATTTTAAGCACTAACAGTATCCTCAACATGCCTAGAAATGCATATTGTTATCACGCTAACAGAATTTATCATCATTATTTAATTATTTATTGTCATATTGCCCAGCTCTAACTGGATGGGACACAGTTCCACTGCTCCACAGCTCAATGCTGGGGGGCTTTATACCTCTCTAGCTCATGAGTGCCAGTAGACTCATGTTTAGAGGGTTAGAGGGTCTTCCTAGCAATCATTCTAAGAGTGCATCAAACATCTCAAATCTCACTTCATATACTTTACATACTTTTATATTTATTAAAAAAAACAGACCAAACAAACACTGACTGAACATACATGCGACTTCTGAAAGAGGTTCAACAAGCTCCTCCCCCTCACCTGTACAGAGCAAGAGGCAGGTGTGGAGGTGGAGGAGAAGAAGGGGCGGGGTCATTGCTGTTTGCAGGTGGAGAGTTTGCGGATCTTGCTGGCGGTGGACACGCCCTTCCGGGAGGGGTTGGAGGAGGAGCTGGAGCGGCGTTCCGATTTGGGTTTCAGTGCTGCCGTCTCCGTCCCGTTCACACAAACCGGCTTTGCAACCGTACGGCTACGCTCCGGGGCGCACTCTTCTTCCTCCTCTTGTCCAACCTGCCCTGTAGAGAGTCATGCAAATGGATCTCAAATCAAAGCACTTTGGAAACCTAGCTGGTCACTTGATTGTAACGTTAATCAACTGCTGTAATCAATTACATTTTGGACTGTCTAAACTTTTCTTTTTTCTGTTTGTGGAAAAATCATAAAATATGAAAAACAAAAGGATGTGATCTCTCGAAATACTAAACATTTTCTATCTAATCTGTGGTTGGTGCATTCACGGTGTCATTTTGCATGAAGAGTTCTGCTTTCTGCCCCCTGGTTTGCATGTGCAGCTTGACAACGACAACAGAGCAAGCTGTTTTTATCGTAGGTAGGCACCAATGCAGACATAGTAGGATGATGGGGATGTCTAATTTTGATGCTGTACCTATGATTCCAAAATGTAAATATTAAACAGACTACCTGGATGTCCATGAATGAGCATCAGAGAAGCTTTAACAGTAATAGGTAGGCAGTAATATGTAGTAATATGTATTTTTGTGCAGATATTTGTGCTTCTTATTTAGATAACATTAATTTAGCTGCAAAACACCAGCTTCAATGATTTGCCCCTTATTACTATGCTTAAAAAACCTTTAATAAAATAAAAAGGCTTTGGACTGTTTAAATAAATCCAGCTTAGATTCACCTAAACCTTCTACAGTAGTATTGTAATTAATCATAACCATAGTAATCATTTCAAAATAAGGGTTGTTAAGTATTTGGAGATACCAAGTTAGAACTGTGAGAAAACAGGCACTTTTTGTGAAGCAAGTCACAGAGAATGAACTAGGGGCTGTCAACTAAAAACATAGCATTTCAGGCTAATAAAGAGACCAGGTAACTGTCTCTACCTGGCACTGTGAAGTCCTGAGTATAGATGATCTCATCCTCTCCATCAAACAGCTCATCCTCCTCCTCTTCGTCACCGTAACCATGGAGATCTTCCAGGTAGGGTACCACGGTCATGCTCCTCCAGACGTCACGGGTCTCTGCGCTAGGCGGGATGGGCACGGGCGGCTCTGAGGGAGGGTGTTTCTTCCTCACCCAACTGGAAGCACACAATAGCAAAAAACAGAAAAGCAAGGGGTTAAACAAAAGGCTCTTCAAGCAGAACACACACACACACACACACACACACACACACACACACACACACACACACACACACACACACACACACAGAGGCAGAGGCAGAGAGATCTTTGAAGAGCTCAGAACACTGCACACATTGGTCTTCTTTTCCAGTTGTTCACAAGCCTGAAGCAGGCAAGTCTCATTCTCCAGCCCTGCAGACCGGTCAGTGAGGACTGGGTTGATTACGTCTGTTCTACTTCAGGCTGAAGAAGAGAGATAAGTGGCCAATTTAGACTTTTTTTTTTTTGGCAAATAGCAAAACCCTTCAGTCCAAAGTATCCCAAGGTACAGCAAGGTCTACAGAGGTCTGCTGAAGATGGTGGTTTATTTTGGACACATGCACGCATCCTTTCTTATTTACAGAGCAGAGAGGAGTGCATTACCCATTTGTGCCCAAAACTGATGTTCTTTTATCGCCCCCCCCGTCTCTACATTTGACCTGTAACCCAACTCCTGTCTTACATTTCTAGAAATTCCCTCTCTTAGTCCAAACGTACATCAGCTCAGCCAAGCAGGGTTCTGTTTTTTGAAGTGCAGCTAAAAGCACTTGAGAAAGTCTTACTTTAGATTACTCAACAACTCGACATGTTTTAAAGCATGATTGTGATGACTCCGGCATGAAGTTAGCATAGCGCTAATCAGGGCTTGGCGTAAAGCGGTACAAAGTAACGAACTGCAGTCGTGTTTATTTTCCTGACGAAAGGAAGGCGTTCTTTAGTAAAGGCAAAGACTTTATATACCTGGAAACTGGAGAATTTAAAGACCTAAACTGAATGCTTAAACTCCACACCTGTACAGAAAGACGAAACACGTATATATGTATGAAACTCTTCACACCAAATAGGATTTCTCAGACGGGGAATATGCAACAAAATTTTTGCTTTCATATTGCAATTCTCCACCAGCGATGGAGAAACCACATCCAGTTTGCTTGCAGGATGACCAAGTGAACACTACCGTTTTAAAACAATCTGACAATAACAAAATGTTAAACGGCTCAGACTCAGGAGAGAGAAGCTGGTTAGCATTAGCTTAGTTAGCAGCACAACAGTCTGCTCGCTGCAGAAGAAATTCAAGACTGGCTGATAGAAAGCCCACTATAAGACGCGAATGACTCGAATAACTGGTGCCCCAGTGTATTTGTATTTGTATGCTTTGCTTAACTAACTCGGCTACAGCTCCACAGAGCATCAGACAGACCAGTTCAGCTGCTATTGACTAGCTGCTGAGCCTGTGTTTGAGAGAGCGAAGTCAAGCGACTGATGTTGGGAGTAACAGAAAGGAGAAATCACAGTCTGGTTCTGCTGTTTGAGAACTCGTAGCCGACTATCCAGACTTAGCAAAGTTACTCAGGCTCAAATCCACACACTCGTAAAGCCTCATATCTGAGAGCGCAGAGTCGAGGGAGCAGTCTTATGAGTGGTTTCAGGCACATTTAGTGGACTGGTAGATTCTTGCTCAGTCTTACAGTCAA
This sequence comes from Salminus brasiliensis, assembly GCF_030463535.1. NCBI lineage: Eukaryota > Metazoa > Chordata > Actinopteri > Characiformes > Bryconidae > Salminus > Salminus brasiliensis. Next base: position 7,712,244 of record NC_132900.1, read on the forward strand.
ACTCAGCGTTGCTAAACTTGCAGCTACGTTGGGCTTGTTTTCCCCCCACCTGTGTTTAGAGAGTGACATCACCAATTCGTGAGGATCCATAGCACCCCCACCCTGTGGCTCTCTGAAATGCACATGACGGAATGAGCTTATCTGGCCATGCACGACAGACAGACAAGACAGAGAATAGAAATCTGGCACATCAGACATGCCATAATTTTGAGATCCCATGGTAAACTTTACAATTTCTCAATATTTGGAGAAAATAAGCCATTATTTTGAGTAAGCAAAAATATAAATTAGTGAGTGAAAACACATCAAATAAGGCGCTAAAAACAAACGTACAATAAAAACCAAACAAACACAATTTTCTGCTCTACCTGCCCAGAATGGGCTTCAACAGATCGGCTCCTTTGAGGAAGTAAAAGGAAAAACTGCAAATCTGATTCTTCTTTGGAGTATTTCTTTAAAAGGTCTGCGGAGGTCAAGCAGCACTGCGGGACATGGAGGCGAGTGGCTTATTATTAACCACAGAAACAGCCGCTCATCAGACCTCATTTAGGGAAATGTGTCGGACTTCTCTCACTCCGTCTCTCACACTCACTGGCTCACTCTCCCTCTGAACCGAGATGCTTATTTTGAGCTCCTCTCACCGTTCGCTTTCTCTCCCACTCTCTCTTCTTCTCCCACTCTGTTTTATCTCTCTCTCCTCTTCCTCCTCCTCCTCCTACCTGCCTCATTCCTTTGCTCCATGCCTCTCCCACATTTTGCCTCTTTCCATTTCTACACCTCCCCACCTGAAATTAATCTTGACCCGCTTTCTCCCTCTTCTCTTCTCCACACTGATACGCTCCCACTCCTTTCCTCTATCCTCGCCGCACCATTTCCTCAGCCATTCTTTCTACCTCAGTCTATTTTCCACCTCTCATTCCTGCATACAATGCGGATGGCGTCACAGCGCGTCTGCACCGCTCACACAATCAAATCGGTTACTGCGTTTTCCATCCTACCATTATGTGCCACTACACACCCATCTACTTACGGGGGATCACTTGGAGAGTGTAGAAGTGCTCATAATAGTCACCACCAAGCAACTGAGTCAGTGCCACAATTACTATGTACATTCAGGCTTTGAAAAGACAAGGGGAAAAAAAACACAAACCAGGAAATAAAAGCAGCAGACATTTGTTTACACTTTTAACCACTTCAGAATTTCTCCACTTACTTGTGTTGTCTAATTTGCTGTATTGAGAATCTCTTCACAGGATCATATTCAAGCATTCCTGCAAAAAAAACAACAAAACAACACACAAACAGAACAAAAGAGCAATTTGTAAGAAACTCTTTAAAAACAAAAGATGCACAACAAAAGAAAAGTCTGCTTTTAAAAAAGTAAGCGATCACTGTCTTCAGCCACTGATCAGCAAATAGGCTTACGCCTGTGCTACTCAAATGAGGTGTGAATGGCATGCGAGTGTGTGTGTGTGTGTGTGTGTACGAGACAGTGAGAGAAAGAGGCACAGACATAGTTACAAATGATGACACTCAGCCCGAAAGGAGGGGGGGGGGGGGGGGGGTAAACTGGAAATGATTAAAGATTTATGATTAAAACTATTACTATTATACTCAAGCTATCATTCTACTACAATGCATGTCACAGAGAGAGACTGAAGGGTATTGGGAGACAGTAGCAAAGAACAAAAGCCAGAAAGAAAAACATGGGAACAAACGAGGAGACCTAGCACATGAAGCAAGTCATAAAAAGACAAAGCAAGAAGAACAGAGACAAAAAACAAGAAATACTAACAGGATAAACAGGTGGGGTAATGTAATTATTACCAGAGTTTCTCAGTGATTTTAATCCCGTCTGAATGGGACCCTTCTCTGCATCAGTAAACAATCTGCATCAGGTTATATTAATCCCATGCAGATCGACATGTGGCTAAATATTCAGTCCTGTGGAAAAGTATGGAAGCACTCAATGAGGCATTTAGTTTAATTGTGCATGGCACAGATATCTTGGGTCATTCATGTCTGTGGCAAACCTCAGTCAAATCCAGAAGATGAGCCAAAAGACTCCCCAGAGATGTGACGCGTCTGGCAGATTCAAGTACGTGAACAGGTAAGCTGCTAATCTTCAAACTAAAATTCCACTATAAGAGGTTATGCTCCTCTAATACTTAACCAGTGGGCACAGTGGTTGTGATAATACTGTGGGCTGGATATTTTTGGTTGTTTATGGAGGGGATGGCAGCACGCGTATACAGTAGCACCCGCTCTCAGTCATATATGCTGAGATTTCTTATCCAGTGTGATTCCTAGAGTAAAATTACATTACCCCACCACAGACAGACAGAAAATAGACAGTAGCAAATAATGAAAGACAAAAAGTAAAAAGGCAGAAAGAGAGACAGACAGGCCGATGCAAATAACGAAAGTCAGAAAGACAGAGACAGAAAGGATAAGAAGAAAGAGCACAAGGCAGACTGGGGTTTGATTCCCCACCAGGTAAGAACACCACGTTACAGCAATAAGAGTCCCTGAACAAGACACTACATTCTTCTCCCACATCCACTACATGTCCTAAACAACCACTGTGTATAACTAATGCCATCTAATAATACCTGCTGAGCTTAAATATTCAGATCTCAAACAAGAATGCCTGACACCATATTCTTATGTTTATATACAAGAGAGAACAGAAGAGAAGTCGGCTTCCAAAAAGCTTTCAGCTCAGATTTCAAACTCAGATTGTGTACTTTCCAGACCTGAGCTTCAGATTTCATCTCCTTAGAGCTAAATCTTAGTCAGGAATGAGCATAAGACCCACTAATGCATGTTTAGAGGCTCTCTGGAAACTCATGGAGGGACAGAACATGCTTACAGAGATGTGATGGCACAGCTCCACCTGCTGTACAAAGTCATGAAACGCACTCACTGTTCTCCAGAAACAAACGCTAGTCCAGCCCCCCTCTAACCAATGTAACGAACGCTGTACTGAAGACAAAACCGAGCCCTAGGCCTTTCTCCTTTATACTGCTTTTTTTTATACTGTCTTTATTACTGCTTTTTTTTATACTGTCTTTATACTGCTTTTTTTATACTGTCTTTATTACTGCTTTTTTTATACTGTCTTTATTACTGCTTTTTTTATACTGTCTTTATTACTGCTTTTTTTATACTGTCTTTATTACTGCTTTTTTTATACTGTCTTTATACTGCTTTTTTTATACTGTCTTTATACTGCTTTTTTTATACGGTCTTTATACACTCTTTATACTGCTTTTTTTTTTATACGGTCTTTATACTGCTTTTTTTTTTATACGGTCTTTATACTGCTTTTTTTATACTGTCTTTATACTGCTTTGCTAGTCAAATGTAAACTACGTATGTAACTACACAGAGAGTTACACAATGACCTACATCTACATTTCAGCCTAAATTCTGCATTTACACCATCAAGCCTGCATTTCAGATTTGATTCCATTTGTTTCAATAAAGAAAAACTATTAAATAATTAATAATTGTATCATCATTTAGATCATAATATCTCCTCTAACAAAACTAAATGTGGTGTCGATTGAATGTGTAGAATCCAAACTCGTGACTCAGTGAAGGTTATTCTGTGGATAAAATATTAAAGACAGTGACCAGGGGCTGGATGCGCAAAAGCTCTCCTAAGAGCTCCAACTTATGAAGAATCTTAAGGTTAAAAATGGACAGTTCAGTGTTTTGAGGGATTTCAGCATCTTTCAGCTTGATTGGTCGATCATAAACAGTGGGTATATAATATATATAACAGATGACAGGACTTTTGGAATCAACTATATATAAAACGCCAATGTTAAAAGTCTTTACTCTGCTTTCCCCGTGAGGCATGTTACTTTTAAACATTCTACAGATTCATGAGTTAAAGTCATATACAATAAAATCTACAGCACATGGAGTGGAGCACAACACTGACTTTAATGGGTTTCTGCAGTCGTGTGTCAGCTCCGTAGTACCATCTAGCAGTTGAATAAGGAACTGCAGTGTCCTGTGACCGAGGAGCCACATGCAGAGCTGCTGTAATCCTTAACTCGTGAATATGATCTAATCGGCTCTCAGGATCGGCTCAAATTACAGATATATTGGCCCATTGCATATTTTGTCTGAAGAGCTGTTGATTCAGACATTCGCCTATGTTCTTATTATGTATTCTTTTTATTATATTTGGAATTTGTTTCGTCTATGAGGAGAGTGGGATCCATCATTATAAGAGCATAAATGCTAATAACTATTAAAACATCATGAATGAAGTAGGCTTTTTGTTTAGACTTTTCTCAAAAACAAATGTAAGTAAATTCTTAGGAACATTTTTGTGAGGCCTGCTGTTCTTAAATGCAATTCTTGGGGGAAAACAAATGTAACTAAATGTAATAAAATTTAATATTTCTCAAATATTCTATTAGGAAAGTCTTGATTTCCTAGATGTTCTCAAGACGTTCTTTTTTAATGTAGCTATTTATGCTGCTTTTCACAACTTATCATAAATGACCAGAGACATTTTTTATTTAAATCAGCGCAGTGGAAAGGAGGAGAAAATAAATCTTCATTTTTAACCTAATTAAAATTAGATACTGATTCTACTAATTTGACTATTTAAATGGAATGTTTTTATAAGCCAGAAAATGTTTAAGAAAATATTATTTTTATGAAAGTTCACCGTTCAGAATTTTTCTAACAAAAGTTTAAAACATCCTATGGCACTTTCGTGAATCCAGTCCCATATTTAGTAAAATCCCATGATTGACACATAACTGACTGTAGCTGGAGTCAATGAGAACAGCCTGCATACCTCTCAATAGGTCTGTCAGCAGCGGGCCACACTCCTCCGGAATAGTGTAATCTCCCTTGCCAATGTTTTCAAATAGCTTATAGATGGTATCTCCCTCAAACGGGTACAGGCTCGTCGTAATGTTGTATCTGCAGTGAGAGAGAAAGACAGTTTAGTGCTACAGAGCAACACAAAGGATGTTCTGTGCCATTTTAGGCTTTATATTTTCAACAAATTTCCCTAGAAGCTCTAGATTTGATCCACCGCAGTAAAACCATAAATGATTTCTGAAATTCTGAAGTTCACTAGCAACGCCATCTTGGCACAGTTTTCCATGGTTCTGCAGAAGCGGATGCATTGGTCACAGGTCGTCAGCAGGTCACTGTCTTTGTTGTTCTTTGATTGTATCTGTTCTCGGAATGCCAGATGAAAACAGCTCAGACCTAAGATCAGATTTAGGCTTAAAACTACACTATAACTATAACTGTGCTCACAGTAGCCATCAGGCATGTCTACATGTGCATTTCTGACTCAGGGCTAATAGTATGCAAGCCAAGTATTCAAGTTATTAACGTTTTCCATTTTCTCAGTGAATTTCTTTCACAGGGCCTGATGGATTCACAGATTTATATGCCATTTTATAAAAACTATGCCTTCTTTAAGGATTCTCAGTTTTCCAATTAAGTATTTTGAAATATCTGAAAAAAATAGATTGTTATTTTCCTATTAAATACACTTTTACTGTTTAGCCTCTTCAGAAAAAACATCTGGCCGCCCACATCCACCAACTACTTTGCCTGCTCTGTGCTCATGTGCCACTCACAGTGTGACCCCGGCGGACCAGATGTCCACTTTAAACCCTGAAAAGGTGTCCAAGCCGTTGGCGATCTCGGGCGGCTGGAATGCCGGCGAGCCCTGACTCGTCCAGCACGTGTCGTCCTCTGCAAACGGGTGAAGAGCCTGGGGTACAGAGCAAGTGAGGGGTTAAAAGGGTTACATAAAAACACACTGCAAACTTTAGAGAGACCCCAGAGGGTGGAGTTAGAAAAGTGTCTCAGTTTTCGTGACGCATTTGTTAAACGTTTACAGCGGGGAGATGGAAATGACTCATACGAGTGGCCGAATAAGGGCTCTTTCTCTGGAGGACTTTTGGCAGTGTGGCCACCAATTAGCTGTAAATTAACACTCTGTGGATCACACGTCTTTGCTCAAATGTCAGCCATTAAGTTGCTTTGTCCTTAACTATGATTATTTGGTTCCCTGACTGAAAAGGTCACTGAGCAATTGGTACACATGTATATTATGTGTTTCAGATTCGAAATGCTGATCTGGAGTCAGTTTACCCTCTTTTAAATGAGTGGTGATAGTTTAGAGAGTTGTTGTTAGCTTAAAATATGATAATAAAGATGTGCCTATTTGGTAGTGTATTTTAAAGCATTCAACAGACACTATGAAATATGTAAATTACATAGTTTTGAGATTGAAATTAGGAGAATGCAGCCCATTACAGAAGCTCCTGTTTGTGTTTTTTTGTGTTTTCCTATTTATCTGTTTAATCTCTTTTTGTTTTACCTTTTATTTTTTAGAGTGTTTATTCTTACACAAATGATTGCAACTGTAACAGCAATTTTCCTCCTGGGATCAATAAAGTATTTCTGATTCTGATAAACTGTGATCCCATGTATAGGTCCTTAAGGGTTTAAGAGGATGAAAACATTAATTTCTTGAAAACAATAAAATGTTGTCAGTGTGATTCCTTTACAAAGTATGCTTTTAACATTTTTTTTAACTTATAAACCAAACAAAATTAAATCAAATCAACAGAAATCAGAAAATTTACTTTTTTTTTTTAAAGAGCATTTCATTGCCTTCATAGTTTTAAGCTCATAAAACAGTATATGTATTGTACATTTATTTATTTTTACTTGTGAGCTGACTATACAGAAGAAAAAAGAGCTATAAATTCCTTTGGCAATTGTTTGCATTGGTTTGTAACATAAAACCTTGTATTTCCAAAATAGCTTTACAGGACAAGGGAAAGAAACAAATCTTCTAATGAATGTCAACGTAAAATATTCTAATTCTAGCATTTCAACTGGATAAATTCACATTATGTCAAAAAGTGCAATATGGCAATAATGGAGATGATAGTTGTGCATGACAGCACCCCCCCCCCCCCCAACCCACCGCAATACATAATAATCTCCAATAAGGGGTGTGGTTACATGCAAACATGCCCATCTCACCTCTGCTACACCCAGGTCTGAGATCTTCAAAGCCCCATCTGTGGTCAGCAGCAAATTCCCTGGTTTAATGTCTTTGTGAACGATTCCCTGGCTGTGCAAATATTCAAGGCCATCCAAGAGCTGGCAAAAGTACCTGAGAGACGGCAAAGAAAAAGAATGAATCACACACTGGAAAACTTGGCAACTGAAAATCTCACCAGTAAAATTTGAATTGCCTTCAACTAAAACCTTCTGGAAAGCTTGCACCACTTTCTGCATGAGGCAACATTTAGCTCTGTTAGAAGTCATGAAAGGGAGCCGTGAGCCTACCCGTGAGCTTGAAATACTGGAAACCTTTTCTCTGGAACACTGTCCAACATTTCCTGCATGCCGCAAACGCAGTACTCCATCACCATATACGTGCCGGCGCGGTCAAGGAAGAATCGAAGCCATTGTGGTGTAGAACAAAAGTAGACCAGAAAAATCAAACAAGAAACTCTGCAGTCAGACAACCGGCATTTCAAAGAACACGAGTGTGAGTAACTGAATAACTGCAGTCTACAACACTTAACATTTTGAATAAACAGGAGTGACGGGGTCATGTAGGCCATCTTTAATAAGCAGGCATCGCCCAGTGCACAGAGGCGGCTTTACTCATTATTTGCCTGTTAGCAACACGCTGAATGACTCTGCTATGGGTAGTTTAGTGTAGATGGCCAAGTCATGTTGACAGTTCTATTCTTGGGACATAAGTGGAGTTGTGTGATAGTGCTAACAAGCCACATACCTACCCCTCCCCCCTTCCCATGGGTTCTGTAGTAAATGCAATAGTGCTTTATAGAAATGTGATAACAGATGCTTAAACTGTTCTTTGGATTAGTGGAAACCCTTTTGTAGATGGTTTCATGTAACACTAAAAGGGTTCCACCATCATTACGATGGTCAGCAGAAGGTTTTAGCTTAGAGTGTAGCCTGAAGCAAGGTTTAGTTATACTGGAATATGATCTCACCAACAGGATTTTGTTTTGGAATGGTTCAAAAACCTCCTCTGAATAGCAGGTCACCGGCGTGTCCAAAACCCTTGGCCGCATATCAGGAGAGATTTGCAAATGGGGTGAGGTAGGGTGGGCCTTCCTCTCGCCCATACAATCAGCTCCATGCTAGCCAGCACAAGAAGCTTATATAACACAATTGGCAATTAGTGTTCTCCTCCAAGTGTGAACATCAGTCCAATTTTTTCTAGGCCACTGTGCTGAATTTCTTAACGTACTACAAACGACGGCAACTGACACTAATAGGTGTTGAACAACATAAAATATCTGCAAGGCATAAAGGAGAGAGAACATCGAAGCAGATGTTCTGATGTTGCCGGTCATCATATTTATTGTGAAATCTAGTGTATAGTGAGTGGATGGTGACCGGTTCTAAGATGTAGTTGTCATATCGAAGACTAAAGGTTTAATGAAATCTGTGGAACTCACTGTACTAGATTACTTAAAAGCCTTGTAATTCGTATAGAAGAAAGAAAGGCCTGATCTAAGGGAAAACTATTAATGGGCATTGAATCTGCTGGGAATACTGGGGCGCAGAGTGCTCAACATGGTGCGAGAAAGGCATACACTGTAGAGTGGTTTAAAGACTGACACCAATAGCTGTATATAGGCATAAAGGAGAGAGAACAATCGAAGGAGATGTTCTAAACGGCCACCGGACCCAATCAGTTTGTCCAAATGAATTTAAAAGTGGCGGTAAAGGAAAATCTGCATCGTTGTGATGTGTAGTTACATGCTTATGATGTAGAGTCAATGCAGATGCACAAATTGGCCTTAAGGCAATTGTGGAAGATGAATTTCTTACTTTTCCCAAAACTTTAAAGCACAGAAAATCATCATGTTTTTAACAGAACTAAACGAGAGCTTGGGAAAACGGTCATGGAAAAATGTATTACGATGGATTTTGGTTCATAAACCCACATTAAATCATCACGAAAAGTCCTAAGTGGACCTCAGGGAAAAACAATTAACAAAAACAAGGCAAACGTCTTTTTAACTAAAACATGAACAAAAAAGATTAAGTAAACGGACACATCATTTACTTATTCTACAGATCTAATTAAGGCTTGCCTGAGGCTCTTAGTGCTTTATCGTGCACAACATGTTCTAATCTCGCCAGAGACGTCACGTCCTATCGACTTTTCACTTTGCTGGTACAACACACACTTAAATCTTTTGAGCAAAATGACTGCATAAGAAAGAGCTGTCATAATATGGAGACCTGAATGAGTCAGGGCAGTCACTTTCTTTAAACCACTCTACAGTGTATGCCTTTCACGCACCATGTTGAGCACTCTGCTCCCCAGTATTTCCAGCAGAACCAATGCCCATTAATAGTTTTCTCTTAGGCCTTTGTCTCTTCTACACAAATTACAAGGCTTTTAAGTAATCTAGTACAGTGAATTTTATTATTTCATTAAACCATTAGTCTCAGATATGACAACTGCAGCTTAGAACCGGTCACCATCCACTCACTATACACTAGATTTCACAATAGATATGACGGCAAAGAGGTTGACAGGCCCTCAGTAGCAGTAATAAATCTGTGTCACATTCGTGAGTAAAACTGCTCTTCCCTGCAATCAATCTGACACAGAGGCAGCCACTGGGTGATAGCAGCTCACTTAGATAAGAGGACATTTAAAAGGCAAATTGTGGTTTCTGTATAAATACCACACAATAAATATTCTAGGAGCATTTTGAGAGAGTTAGCTCAGACTCCAGTGTGAATACAGATGCAGAAGGTGCAGTTATCAACAGCAGCAGCAGCGTGTGTGTGTGTGTGTGTGTGTATGTGCGAGTGAAAGCAGCAATGAGATCACACTTGCGTCAGCAGAAAGGAGGTGGGGAGAGTGAGAGAGAAAAAGAATAGAAATATACACAGTAAAGGATATATTTTCTGCTTCTCTTCATTGTACAACACATCCACCAACTGGATCACATTTTTATGCTGTAGTCTTCGTAGCAGCTGAATCTCCCTGAGAGGGGGGGGGGGGGAACACAAAGACAAAGATTAAAACACTGCATTAAAACCAAGCCTTCATATTCCTGCAGAGAAACAGTGGACAGATGAGGTAGTTCTACTCTGGTCTAGTCCACATTTAAGTAAAAGGATCATCACCAGAGAAGCTGCAGTCATTATGTTATTGAATTCAGCGCTAGGATCAATCCCTGTCTGGAAAAACAGCCCAGAGTGTTGTTAATATATCACTGATGTAATTAATTCCTCTAGAGTTTTTGTTTAATTAGTTCATGTGGCTGAAAGTCCAGGCCCAAAGCAAGCAGATGGATCGGATGCAATTAAAAAAAAAAAAAAAATTTTAAAAGGCGTCCTCTCTTTGGTCTGAGAAAACCTTTTTAGACGATGATTGACTCTGTGGCGAGATAAATGTGAATGTGAATCTGTGCATGGGTTCGAGAGAGCAAGCGAAAAGGCCACATTTAGAGCAGTGCAGCGAGGACGTCAGGTCCCATTTAGACGCAAACACGTTTAAACTGTGATCTGCTGCCCTCAGGTTTCGCTTGCAGCCACAACAAATAAAAAAATCAGTCCAGTTTAGCAAGAGTACAGCCCAGTGCCTGCAAGCAAACACATTCTAAAAACATCTACTGCACGCATGTTAGCAGACGGGCAAATCCTGAACGCTCTGTGAGGCATTCACTGGCATTCATGCAGTACTGCCAACATAACATCAGACAGGCCGGTGGAAATGCCATGTGGAAATACCACATGTCCAACAATGTATTCAATCATGTATTCATTATAGCACCACATGTTTATATAACACCACATATGTGGCAGCTTAATAACCCTGCAGCGATACCCTGTGGACCAGAGCATTCTGACAGCAATAAAGAGCACTGTATATTTATATAACAGCACATTTGTGGCATTATAAATCATATTGTGATTTGTGGCCTAGTTTATTTATTGTTTCAGCTGTCAAACAGGACAACATGGTCATTATCACAGAAATGCACAGTGGGGAGCCTCCAGGTAGGATATCATTCTAACATGGTTGGCATAAAATAACAGCAGACACTACCATTTTGCCCTGTTTAAGAGCTTTTATGTCCAATATACTGAAAACAAATTCCCTCCACATAAGAAATCACACAACTGAAGAAGTACATCTGTGTCAGAAACGGGTGCAACAATGGCATTAGAAGGGGTGCCCAAACATTTAGACATACATACACATCCATCCCATCCCATCCAGATATATATAGATATATAAAAACCCACAACCATCAGATCAGCAGAGGGGCACATTCCCATATCAGTGCATATCGATTAGGTATTTAATTGGAAATATGAACCAAAAAGACTCTTATTTTTTGGAACACTGTCCTAATCAAGTCTGTGCAAACTGAAAATCATGCAAACGTTCACTTCTGCACTTTCTGAACCAGTTGAAAAACTAGTAAACAGAGTAAATGACAAGAACATAGTACAGTAATTGTGTTGCAATGGCAGAGAGAGCAGCAGAAGGAATGGTAGCGAGAGCTGTGAGAAAGGAAGAGGGTGGACATCCACAAACAGCACAGTTGCAACATTCAACCAAAGACTTTTGAAAGGGGTACTTCCAAAACATGAGGCTGCAGCAAGTAGTTTATTGTCTTCCTGTATAAAGTAAACAACACACATGTACTTGATACCCAAGAATTCGGTCTTACCCAAGTCACATCAACAAAACTTGGGTGAATCACAGAACATTTACACAGAACACCCAATTAAACTGACTCAACACTTACTTTCCCCCTCTTTCATACAACTGCATTGTTTCTGTTAATCTTTACAAAGCTGCGATGAATTTTACTAGGCTTTATAAAAGATCAGCCACTTCAGCTGCTAGTGGGCATAACTGGTAGGACCATTTCTCTTCTGATAACAAAACATTGTCCCGAACTATACATGAACCACAGGCGATAGTTCAGTAAGACACTGGTCAAGCAATTCACACACTTTTACCTGCATGAGTCCATAAAACTTTAAGTCCAGAAAAATTTGAGCCTAAGATTAGATTTATATAACATTACATGAAAGAGTGGCGACTTCAAGGCCCCGCGACTCCAAGGCCCCGCAAGTTGTGTAATATGTTTTTTCACAGGGCCCAAAATCTCTGGCAGCACTCTTCATCGTCGCTGTGCCAACATGAGTTACAGCAAGTTCTCCAGCAGCTGTTAAACTTGTCTCGTTTTCCACCCATTCCCTTAAATTATTACAGACATGAGAAGCCCTGCCCTTTTATTTCGCACTGCATTGTGGGATTACAATGCCAATAAGTAAGTATGTCTTGTGGATATTTTGGTACTCAACTTTGACACTTATCTATTACAAACTACGTATTCACTGGTTAGTATTACCAATTAGCCTGCATTTCGGACACACCCTCAGACATTTCGTTTGGTTTACTCGAGACTGTTGAAGTGAGTGCCATCACCATGGCGAGATTCACAGAGCTGTCTGAGGCGTTATCATTGATTGTATAGTCAATGGAAAATGCAATGAACATACGCAAGCTGCTAAAGCTAGTTGCAGCCTCCTCCTTAGATCAGGCCCCACAATTCACTGCAATGTGTGTTTAAATAACTAACTTTTATAAGTTCAAAGTATTTAGTAACCGTACCTTGGATGGACATTTATCACACTGCTTTTCCCTGTGCTAAAAACAAACATTTCCAGCCTGACCACAGTCACTTTGAAGCATTCGAGCATGACTACAAGCGCATCAGAGCATGCACAAGCAAAAATAGGGCACCAAGCTATCAGTTGCAATTCCCATATTGGATCAATAACAATTACATCTTTCCTATTCATCAGCAAATAATGCATCAGCCACCAATATATCAAGCAGCCTTCCTCCAAAAGCAGCAACTGACCAACGGAAGAAGATCATTATAGATATTCATTCAACGCTGCAGTTCTGAATTGTATAGTATGAACTGATCCCTGGGGAAAACTGGCATAGCAGACAGAGCCAAAATTACTGTTAGATACTCAGGCATCTAAAAAGAAACGGAGGGGGGGGGGGGGCACAAGAGAGCCAGACTGCATTTCCACAGACAAAAATAGCTGCAAGGAGAAGAGTGTTGGCGCACACACACACACACACACACACACACACACACACACCTGAAATGCTATGTGTCTATCAGTGAGCTCTGTCTGTTCCCATCACTGATAATGCCACAGAAACAGAAAGGAGCAGGCCAGTCGACAGTGATGGCGACGGTGACAGCCAGCAGTGTACTATCTGATCTATTCAGGGTGACAACCAGTTTAGCCAAGACGCTCTGTACTAGTTTCAGAGGGGAGGGCATTCAGAAGTTCACAATTCACTAAATTCCAGTGGTGGTGATAGGAACCAGGCGTCACAGTGTCTACAGTGCACACATGGTCAAGGTTATTCCCTAGGCAAAATGTGAACCTAATAATGGGGGAAAGAGGGTTACATCTGAAAAACATTGTTTTAAGGACTATATGGCCTTACAACCTCACACAGGGCACCATGACCTGCTTTTAAAATACGCTTCAGGGGCTGCAGAGTGGTGGAGGAGTCTAAGCATAGACCCGGTCATCTTTGATTTGATCCCAGTGATGCCACAGCCATCCGTGGCTGAGAACCCCAGAAAGCACAGCTTTCTGACCAAGCTCTCTCTTGGTGAACAGGATGGATCCATATACTAGAATCCATTTTATGTGACAGCCGTCGGCTTTTATAAGCACTGAATGCTTTCGCCATTTAGTTCACATCACCACTACAGCCACTGTGACTCAGCAAGTTCCTCTAATATACACACATACATGCACACAATTGTAAAACATACTATTGTAATACTTTCATATACTAAAATTGTCTAATATCCCTAATCCAAAGCAACAATCTGACTGTAAATAATTGGGTTTTTACAGAAAGCAATGAGAAATTAAGTGAGGTTTTCCATGAAGAAATTAGGAGCATGTACGTCATCTTAAAAAGCAGTTTCTAATTTCTTGTTTGAATAAGCTTCCCAAACACTCCTACAAGCTTTGCCCACAGAATAGTGAGGTGTTCTTGCTTGGGTAGGGAACCCGAATTGCAGTCTTCCACATGTAGAGTGCAGGGTCATCCACTAAGCTGTACCAGCCACTGTAACATTCATTTGCTAAAACCACTGATCTGATCACCCAAACCTGCTCACATCTTTTACAACCAACTTCCACACCAATCAAAGAGTGAAGAATCATGTGAGATCCCATTTCTAGGTCACAACTACACAGACGTCTAAGAAAAGCCACAAAGTCTACCCCTGCAGTGAGAAGAACCACACAGAAATATTGCTCAATTATATCCAGTTTTATTGAGCAGTGCAAGTCTCTCTTGTCCTAGTCTACTGACCTCAATCGTGTTGGTCAAGGCCAGCAGCTCTGCCCCCTTCCTTCCTCCCTTCCGGCATGGCATTCCGCAGAAGCAACTATGGGAACGGGAGTGGGGTTACGCAATGCCAATTCCCCTCCAAAGTGTGTATGTTTGTGTCTGCCAGTCAGGGCACGCGGCCTCTGGGAAGCAGGAATGCTAATTGCTGCTGTGAATGAGGAGGCTACTACGGCATCCCAGCTAAGCCCATATAAGGCTTGGGGAAGGACGCAGGCTTCTTTCGCTCAGCCTCAATTTCGAGTGCTCAGTGGTACTGATTTTCTAAATTGATCAAGGTATCAGTTATTTAGCCTTAAATCCCCTGGCAACGTATTTTGATTAAATCTTTTTGTATAAAAATAAACATTGGTATTAAAGATCACCACCCCTCTAAGAACGGTCTGGGCGTGGCCTTAATATTCTAATAGTGTGCCTGACAGCCCTCCAACACTGGTGAGCAAAATTTCTTTAATTATCATGGGAACACACTCAGTGTTGAGATGGATTTTTAGGTTTTTATGATTTGAGATACCAGATCATTTGAAGATTCTAAATGAGCCCCAGACTGCTGTGGCAGTCGGCTAGAAGTTGTGTCGGTAGGGCAGGGTAAGAGTGAGTGGCCGGCTATGGTGCCACATTGGGACCTTCCATCCGTCCTGGTACCCAGCTGCTAAATTCTGCGGTGAAGCGGAGAGGTGACAGGACGTTGGAGGTGAGGGATGACTGGGCAAAAAGAAGGAATCTGATCCGATCCTGTAACAAATCTAGCCTGCAATAGCCTGATAGTGCCATCAAGTCCCTGTGCGAGCTCAGTCTTAACCTGGCCTGAGGCTAAGAAGCCCTCCTATCTGTGGATAGCTTTAAGGCAGCTCTGACGTCCTTTTGGCTCAGTCTATATCAGGGGTTTTAATCTGATTTGCCCTGAAACCCACCAGGCAACAGCATTTTGACATGTTTACCATTTTAGTTTGAACCCAACGATGGAGTCTGCAATACAAATCAATGGAAAGCAAAGAGTCGTTTTGCCCTACAGCATGGGCGTGGCCTAAACACACCCTGTCTCTATAAGACTAGTGAAATAGTATGGCCTGTCTTGCTACGGAGTTTGTTTTCCTTACCAATGATCTGATCTGACAGGTCAAAATGAAGGTCACTTTTCTTCTTCTTCTTCTTCTTAAAAAAAAAGACATTTATACAAATAATAATAAAAGATCTACAGAAAGGAATCATTACAGAAAATGTGTTTGGTGTAAATATTAAAAATATATCACAATATTTAAAGGCAATTTCACGATACACAATATTTCCTCACAATACAAAATGCATCCGTAGCACTAGATTCTCACTGCTATTCAGATACTCTCCCATATTGAGTACAGTGATTTCTATTCAAAATCTGCTGCACTCCATCTTATTAAACTGCACTAGTTACACTTTCTCTAATGAAATGTGCAGTTGCTCAGCGTTCTTTAAGCACTGGCGATATCCACAACACACTCAGCATTCTGCGATGCTGAATTAATATCAACACTGCCCAGCACCAGTTTATTCACACCAGTGCCACCACGAAACTCAAGTGCCCCAACACAGCACCGCTCTGCTCGATCAGCCAATATCTTGAGTTCCGAGCAGCTAATCCCTAGTTTTGAGCACCAACCGAAAACAAAACTGCTCCAACTATCTCTCTTTCCCGTCCTTGAGCATTTCTCCGCCTGTGAGACGACACAGATAAAGAGGGAACACACAAACTCTCACGCAAATATGAGCAAGGGAGGATCTGTGATGTAGGTCCAAACCCACAACGCTATTTAAAGAGGCACCCCGAGGCTCCACACAGCAGCATTTTAATTAAGCTGCATGATGTGATTAAAAATCAAACGGCTCCTTGCAAAAGGAGGCATCACAAAGTTCAGGATATTAAAAACTACATCTTGTTTGTAAAACATTTTTGTGGAATTTTAAATTCTGATCTTGCAGAAAGCTGAACTCTCACATGAGCGTCCTAACTAATGACAGATGACCCATGTGAGTTTGGTTGGGTGTTTTGATGAATAATGATGATGATGGCGACGACGATAACCATGAAAGGTGTTCACATGATCCAACAATCCCTATGTAGTGATTCAATACGCAGGCTGATTATCAACCAAATTATGTCATGAGTTACCCAGTGTTTTTCCTAAATCTCCAAGAGATTAGTGTTTCTATGGTTTGCTTATCAGAGACATTAAATCGCTGTTCTATGAAAACAAACAGCTGAAAAAGACAGACCCGTAGAATACTCTGCGTACTCTGCCATTAAATGCTAATCCCGTTTCTGAAGTTTTCATAAATTTTCCACACAAAGAGGAAAAAAAAAAAAAAAAAAAAAAAAACCTGTACATACTGTTCATTTGGATTCAGGACTACTATAAAGGAATGGTGGTATAATATTATTCCAGCCCTGCGGGCCTCAAAGTTTTGCCGCAGAGTTTGGGAGTTTTATTGAGATCTGACAGGACAGTACGCCTGCTGAGTATTGCTTTACAAAATGACAGAGGCATGTTTTGCAGCAGATCACAGAATGAACTGGTCATTGCTTCACCTTTCTAGCTACCCCCCCCCTTCTGCCACGACACACAGTACATCAGCCTGTTGGGATTGTAGTGCTGAAACTGGATTTTTTTTTTTTTTTAGATACAGCGCAGTCATCAAGTAGCATACTGCAGTAACACGAGCCAGAGAGAGAAAGCAAAAAGGAAGACTGATGGATGGATTGAAAGAATGCTGTGTGTGATGGGGTAAGGGCAAGAGAGCGAAAGTAAGAAAAGACCACCAAAATGCAGACCCTCCCCTTTTCTTAGATGCCACAATGTTCTGTACTTACTTTTTCACATTGGCCTCTCCGTTGGGGATCCTCCGGAGCTTCTTCTTCTTGAGGATCTTCACGGCTCTCCTGCATAGAGTCTCTGAGTCCAGCATCTCCTTGACCTTGCCATAGGAGCCCTCACCCAGCAGGTCCCCCATCAAGTACTTCCCGATCAGCTTGGCGCGCTTGCGCCGTGGCTGGTAGATCACCTCGGTGGAGTCGATGCGGTGGATGAAAGTGTCCATGCCCATAAGCTCATTCTCGGTCAGGTAGTCCAGATGCTGAAGCTCGCCGACGCTCATCTTCTCTCCCGACCCCCTGCTCACTGTCTTGTTCTCCTCACTCACTCTCCCACAGTTCACTCCGGTGCAAGTCGACCGCTGGTGGTCACCGGTGCTAGTGTGGGGTGGGCTCTATATCCAGAAGTTCAGTCTGATTAGGGGTTGGGGGGAGGGGAGGGGGGAGAAGAGGAACCCACTAGATCGGCATCAAAGATGATTCATGCCTGAATGAGGGCGGCAACAGCACTGCTTTCAAACAGGCTCAGATACAGAGGGACAGTAAACATGAGTGGCAGTTGTGCCAGAGGGGAAAGAAAGAGGGCTCAGCAGAGTTTCCACTGGGAAAGGAGCCAGGGAGGTCCAGTGCAAAAAATAAAAAGACAGAAGTAAAAACAAAAAAAAAAGGGAAAAAAAGAGAAAAATAAACCCAAGCGAAAACCTTACGTCACTCAGCACCAGCCTTTTGTGTTCAAAAGATGCTGTCCGATTGCGAGCAGGCTGGTATTAGCCTACATTTGGTATGACTGGGCCCTTATTCATCTCTGACAACATATCCAGTGCAAAGTAAAAGCAGTTCCCGAGGTGAAAATCCGGCCTTGGGCCTGTAGTCTTTTCCTTTTGCACAATGGATGATGTGCACTACAGCAGCAGATACTCCAGGCCGAGACACATCTTCACAGTCCAATAACAGCAATGATGTTCTTGTAGGTCCAGCGCAATGACAGCAAGCACTTCTTTGGTGCCTTCTGGTAACTTCTTCTGGATGACCACCTACAGCAAACCACAACCCGTGCTCACCCTAGAACATCCAAGAGACCTGCAACAGAGGGGACAAAATGATCAGATGATCTGTAGAAACCAGGCTTGAGCAAGCAGCTGCAGTAAAAGCTGGCTAGACTGTATTTCTGACTGTAGAAATAATGTCAACATCAGTAAGCAAGTTCTGCAGGGACTTCTATCAAATCAATGACTATTCTTTTAGCAAGCCATGCTAAAAAATAAACAAACAAAAAAGGCCAGCTTAAGCTTTATGCTAGGTTTTCATTAGAAGTTGATGGTTTAGCTGGACTACCAGCATGACCAGGCTAAAACATGCTTGACCAGTAAAGCCCAGGCACTGTGCGAGTTGCTCAGCTAGCTAAGTACATGCAGGAGGTGTTGAAAGAAAAGGTAGCTAGCTAAATAAAACGTTTCGCTCGTCGTTAACAACACAATTCTGATGGGTTTTTGATCAAGGAGCTGTAGTAAAGCTAGCCAGTCTGCCTCTAGAAATAATGTCAACATAAGTAAGCAAGTTAGGCAGCGACTTTAGTGTTTGACAAGCTAGTTAGCTAGTTAGCTAGCTACGTTAGCGGCAAGCTAACCAGAATGTCGAGCAGAAACGAGAGAGCTAGCTATGCTAGCTACTTTTGACTGTAGCTTCACCGCAACAGCGAAATAAGGAGTTAAAATACAGAACCACCTTCGCGATCTGCACACAGCCATTAAACAAGCCACGGCGACTTAAGACAGCACATGGGAGAGAAAGGTTATCCTAGCTACAGTACCCAGCTAATCCTCCATGGTCAGACTCACGGCAGAGCTATCTAGCTAACCGCTACAGCCCCGAATTCGCGGCCGCACAGCGGCGGCGGCGGCGAACGAACAGCGACAGCCTTCGCGCTGGCTGTCAAACCCGGCCAACCTATCACCAAAATAACGAACCCGGACTAAACATACAGCTCCTGTATTTCTTTTCAGTACGAATAAAACGAGCACGCCGGTTTAAGGATATAAGCGGGCAGCCAGGCCAGCCGGAATGAGCAGTCAGTGAGGCTAACCGGCCGCCACTTAGCTAGCTAGCTAGCATAGCCATAGCCAGTGAACAGAGCTGAGCCAAGCTAAGCTAAGCTAAGCTAAGCTAACCGCCAGGCAACGGGAGTCCTCACGACAACGTCCACGTCTTACCTCAGTGTGGTGCCACTAAGAAGCCTGGACCTAGCTAAAACAACTGGGGTTGAACTCTTTTAGTGTTGTCACTAAAGCCAGACACGAGTGTCTTCGCTCCAGGTTTTATTGATGCAGCTGCTTCAAGGCTGTCGCCATCTTGTTTACCTCCCCCCTCTCTCTCTCACTCTCTCTCACTCTCACTCACTCCGCGCTAAATGCCAACCTCCCCAACGTCAGTGTGTTAGCACCACTCACTTTCACACTTCCCCTGCATGCTGTGGTCATTTTTTTTTTTTTTTAATTCTTTATAAAGGTCTGGACAGTTTGGACTGGGCAGCTCCCGGATAACCTTTAAACCTAAATAAAATAAAATGTACTGAGCTCAATATATAGTGATATTATTTACATAATAGGAAGGTAACATATGGTTAAGCTGGTTGAGCAGTTAATGCTAGCTAGCTCTTGACCATTTGAGTTGACCATGGTTTGGCTGAGTTGACCACCAGCATGACCAACATACCCATTCTAGTCAGACAGTATGACCAAACTGGTTGACCGGCATTACCAACGTAGTTTGTCAACCAGCACTGATGACCAGCATGACCAGCCGTGGTGACAGTGCTGGTCCATCAGGATGACTAGCTTGCCCTAACTAGTCAACCAGTATGACCAGCCTGATAACTAGCTTGGTCCAGTTGGCCAAACCATCAAACTCGTGATGAAATGAAAACATAACCTGTGCTGATCAAGAGCTAACTGGTCAACAAGCTTAAGCAGTTCGAGCCGGTCAGGCTAGACTGGGGATGACCAGCTTTTCAACCACCTTAACATTCAACAACCAGCGGAAGCCAGTTCCCAGCAATACATGGCCTTGAGACCATGGTTTGGCTGATCCACCAGCATGACCAACATACCCATTCTAGTCAGACAGTATGACCAAACTGGTTGACCGGCATTACCAACGTAGTTTGTCAACCAGCACTGATGAGTAGCATAACCAAGCTGATTTACCAGCATGACCAGCCTCGGTGACAGTGCTGGTCTGGTCCATCAGGATGACTAGCTTGCCCTAACTAGTCAACCAGTATGACCAGCCTGATAACTAGCTTGGTCCAGTTGGCCAAACCATCAAACTCGTGATGAAATGAAAACATAACCTGTGCTGATCAAGAGCTAACTGGTCAACAAGCTTAAGCAGTTCGAGCCGGTCAGGCTTAGACTGGGGATGACCAGCTTTTCAACCACCTTAACATTCAACAACCAGCGGAAGCCAGTTCCCAGCAATACATGGCCTTGAGATGGATTTTATTACAGGGTTTTATTTGCATTTTTTTATATTCTGTAATCTAAACGTCCACTGGTAATATCACTAAAGTCGAATGTCTAAGATTCATCATCATTTATTATTTTCATATATCTTATATATCTGTAATGAATTATTCAGAACCTCCGGTTATTTACGTCTGAACATTAGGAGACAGTTGTTTGCTAACGCTGAAGTGGGAGGAAAACCTGAGGTGTTTGGATATTACAGATTGTGCTGAAAAAGAACAGTACTCTCAGACTGGCCAAAAGGTTGTTTCAGTTGGAGGTACTCTGAGAGGTGCCTGGACCTGGGAGGTAGAGCTTTAACTGACACATCAAGTCAGACTTGCAAAGTCATTATAAACCTGCCACTTCAGTGCCAGGCCTGAGCAGCTGTGCTGGCTCTGCCGACCCCACACTCGTGGCTGCTCTTCTGCCGGCTCCTTTTGCTTAGCTGGCCAATCTGGGTTATATTTAACAAGTGTAAACCCTGGGGAATGGAAAGCCAAAGCTCCAATTACAGGCCTGCACTCCCGCTCTTCATAGAGGGCAGTCTTAGGGGAGATAGGCCATACTGTGGCCTCCCCTGGGCAGGCAGCAGGTCAGTTGGAAGGAACATGTGGGGTGGTATGAACTAGGCCTGCCTCTAAAGAGGCTGATTAGAAAACAGCTTTGGCTGGAAAGCAGGCAAATCGATCGCAGAGGTCATCTATCCCTGCTCTTTCATTAATTTGGTTATAAGGCAATGATATAATCAGAAGCCTAATGTACTAGGATGGAGACGTAGCTAGGGCAAGGAATAGGGCGAGTTTTGATTCTGTCAGTAATCCCTAAATCTGCAATAAAGCCAACCTTTTCATTACTAGTTAGTACATCTGCTCATGTGTGCCATTTTCCTGCCTCACAGCTTCACTTTTGATCCGACATATCTGTCTCCCTCTAGGGGTGGTTCTTGCTGCAGTAACACTGCAGGCTGCGGCGCTGCACTCATTACAGTGCGTCAAAGTCATGTCTAAAATTAAGCTCCACTGTATAGGAGGATGAGGAAGACTGAGATAAGAATGAAAGTTTCACATTCAAGCCACTTATGGTTGTGGATCAGGGGCCCAAAACTAGTTTTTAAACCCTATATGGACAAAAGCATTGGGGAACACCTCTAAATCATTGACCTCAGGTTGTTTTATTCAGTCCTATTGCCAGAGGTGTATAAAACCAAGCTCCTAGCCATGCAGTCTGCCTTTACCAGCATCAGTGAAATAATGGGTGCTTCTAAAGAGTACTGTGATAGGATAGGACTGCCCCCATTGCAACATGTCAGTATTGTAAGTGTCATCCTTCCTAGATATAATACAAGCGTTTAGGAACCATGGGACTGGATAAAACACCTGAGTTCAATGATTTAGAGGTGAGCCCCAATGCTTTTGTCCTTATAGAGTTTGTTAGAAGTGGAATAAGGCAGCCGGGCCCTGAGAGAGCACAATTGGCCTTGCTCTCTTCAGGGTGGGTAGATCTGGGTAGGCGCTATCTCCCTCTAGGCGCTACATCACTCTAGTGTGGATTTGCTGGCCGATGCATCAGATATTGGTGTACAGAGCTTCCCTCCAGGCGCATTGCTTGCCCGGTGAAGTTGCATCGGCGGTAGTTTGGCTGGGTGCACACATGACAGAGGGGGCATGTGTTGGTCTTTACCCTTACTAGTGTTGGGAGCATTGCATGAAAAATAGGAGAATATGAATAGATATACATATACATCTAGACATAGCTAATGTGTGACTATAAGCTTCCTATAAGCTTGGTGGCTACATTAGCGTCATAGCTCCACTGCAAAACTACAAGTGTGTGAACATTTCTGGTAAAGGGAGGACTGTGTATATTTGGATATGAGCCACCTCATCACTTTAAAAGATTGAATCTTCATTGTTATGGTCAATGTCTGACTGTATGTGTGAATAACTGTGGTATCGATGCTGCAAGAAGATATTACCCTTAGCAGAGTGCGTCAGTACAGAGCTAAACAGAAAACCATGCCTTATATGGTCTGATGCTGTTCTGCTCGGAGTGGATGCTGTTCTTTGAACTCTGTATCTGTATATTTGTGTCTCAGCTGCTACTGTAGACCTGCCGAGAGTTTGAGTTGGTGAGCACTGAGGCTCTGGCAGGTGGTCAGAATTTAATCCGGACGTGGAGGACCAGCAGCCTGTGGTTGTTAGCGTGAAGAAAGTGAGAAGAATGTATGACGTCAAGAGTGCTAAGTGCTTTGCTAAAGGCCATAGTTCTCCGTAATAATCAGCCTGTGTGATGAGGTTTTGCCTCTCCTGCTGCATTTGCCTCTGTTTTAAATACAAGATATGGCAACATCTGCAGCAAGAGAGGTTTTCGTAGTTGGTCTAGACCACAAAGGAAAAGAGGAAACTCTTACTGTAACCAGAATTTGCATTTTGCAGACTGATCTTCTGCCTGAATTCATCTGTCCACCCTCTAGACAATAAACATCTGAGCCAACAGTAAAGGTTCAGGTTCCAATCTGAATATTAGGCCTCTGACAGTGGCACAGCTGTCTGAGACCCCATTTACACCTGGTCAGTTGATATGACTAGCATCTGTATTGTATCCTGATTAGATTTCAGCCATATAAGTTTACACAGTGTCCAATGCCTCTCTGGTTAGTCAGACTGAAATTCGATTGCTGGTTGAGAAGGAATATGGAAATTTGATCACTGAGCGTTGTTGTTTATTTTTATGTGGCTTGGCCTTATCCAGATGTAATTCTGATACATTAGAAGGATGAAGTGTAAAAAAAACAGTTATAAACAGGTTCTTAAGTGTTAAAGGCCACCATCAACAAATGGCCTTGCTCTCTATTGGGGATGGCACAACCCTCCCTCTCCCCCAGTACTGGATATGCTAGCTAATGCAGGTGTCTGTTAGCTGATATAATAGAACTGGTGGCTAGTTCTCCTCCAAACATGTTCAGCTGTCTGAAAAAGAGGTGGTGCTATTTATTTAACCAATCCAATTATAGAAAAAAAACTTACTAGGCCTGACATTTTTACAAAATTCAATTACCCATAGAAATATAACCAGAATCACTTCAGAATTTACACCGATCAGCCATAACATTATAAACACTACCTGCATATTATTGAGTAGCACCCCCTTGTGCTGCCACAACAGATCCGACTCGTCAAGGCACGGACTCCACAAGACCTCTGAAGGTGTCCTGCTGTGGTATTTGGCACCAAGATATTAGCAGCAGATCCTTAAAGTCATGTGAATTGTGAGATGGGGCCTCCATGGACTGCATCGTTGAGCCTCAGGTGCCCATGACCCTTTTCTTGGACCATTTTCAGGTTAGTACTGACCACTGCATACCAGAACCCCCCCTGATGTTTTGGAGTGAGGTGTTTTTCACTTCACCTATTAGTGGTACTAATGTTATGGCTGATTTTTTTATTCTGTGACTGACTGGAAGCCACTGTAAAGATTTTAGAAGATTTGATGTGCTCTGATCTCTTCATCCTGGTTCAAACCCATGCTGGAAATATTCATGTTTACCTCTGTTATTACATATCCTGTATGATTACTACACTGCTATTACTAGAAAGGGGTTGGATACTGGGTTCAAACAAAGTATAGCACAATCACTAGATGGAGACATTTCACTGAGAATGAGGAAATCAGACGGCTAGGTTTGAACATATTGTCCACTCTATGGTCAGACAGGGAAGTGACAGAATCAGTTGTGTGCTCAGGCATTTCCCAACCTCTCATAATCTAATCATATCTGCTGCATCTGAAGCATACGAGTGTTTACCACAGACAGTAACCCTGACCCTGAACATTTGTCCTGTCTGATTTGAAATACGCCAGTGATGAGCTAATGGGCAGATGCGTGTTCATTTCTGTTCAACACTGAAATGATTGTCTGTGGTATTTGATTGCATGCTTGAAGATGAAGTATTCATTTAAGGGCTCTAGAAAATAGCCGTTTGAGTTCAGGTGTGCAGGTGGCTTTGAGAAACAAGTAGTGCACAAGGTCAACTAGAGTCAAACTACAGTTCAGTCTTAGAAGCTGAAGCGTTTTTTGCTTCTCACCATGCAATCCATTCCAAACACATTCAGTGATGCTGAGGTCTGTCCTTGTCTGTTTCCTTTTTTTTCTAGGAAGAGCCTCTTGATCAGCTCCACATTGCTGAGGGGTCTTCTCACAGTGGAAGGATGCTCAGAACCCCCTGTGAATGTTTTCAGATCTGAATTGAGACTGGAGCTTGAGTTGCTCCCCTCTCGCAAATATGAGAGCTTTGCGTGCCATTTATTCCGTTTTGGTGGTCCACCAGAGCTAGAAGTCACCATAGCAACAACTTAGCAACCACGAAGAATATCATTGTAACCAACTAGCAGCCCTGCAACAACGGCCTTGCAACACTCCAAAGCAACCATCAAACACACCATAACAACAACCTAGCAACCATAGAGTTGCTAGTAACAACTGCCTGGCAGGGCTCATATAAACCTCACATCAAATACCATTAGCCTATAAACACCCTAGCAATCATCCAAAACACCATAGCAACCACCTACCAATATTTTAGAATTGACCAAGCAAACATCTAACAACTGTGTAGCAAAACCCACCAACACTCTAGCAACCATTTAAAATACCATGGCAATAATCAATATCCCAGCAACACTGTAGTCTATTATACAAGTCTATAAGTATTATTAGCTTTTTTTTTTTTTTTTGTCAAGCCATCCGAAGCCAAACGTCCTCTTATTGATTTTCTATTCACATTTAAAAATCGATTCTCAGTTTTATTTTCACTTAATTAAAAATGTATTAAACTTTTAAACTTGATTGATTTGCCATTGTAGCACTGACCTCCACTACAATACTCACAAGCTGTTTGTTATTACATTCATTCTTTATTTATTAACAGATTGAAGACTGAACTACGAGAGTTATTGGCTTGAAAGAAACAGACGAGAGTCCATTAATCACACAATAATCCCTTATCCGTCCAGCTTATAGGCAACTGCTGTTGACCTTTGTGGTTGCTGAAAATAGCTCAAATATGATAGAGTGAGGGGCCTTCCCACAGCCTGTCCTACTGTCAGTTTTAAAAACTGCTGCTTGCCTGGGACCCTCAGGGTGGACCACTGCAGAGATGTGGTGTTAAGAATGAGACTATTAACCAAAATCAATCAGAGGCCTCTGCCATTGGCTATTGTGGTAAATGGCTTCCATTCAGGCTGCCTAATATTTCGCTTGTTAACTGTTTATGTAATCATTGCCTGTAGAGATGGAATACAGTCATCAAAGATGCCTTAGCTATGCAAATGTGCCCTCAATGTTTTACTGTGTATGTGAGCATCTTTACAAATATCCAGGTGATTGCTTGTATGGGTGCCTGGATTAATCAAGGTGTTCCTACGATCTGACAGTGATTATATCAAACCAATACAAGTCAGGTATTTTATTCACAACCACTGTGAGAAAGCTGTGAGAGAAAGGGTGGGTGACCAAAGTATGCACCCAGCTTTGCTCTGGTGAGTAGATACCACTAGAATGAACAGAAGAGTTCATTCAAGTTCAAGAATACTGCTGGAGACTGAGAGAGATGGAATTTTGGCCCATTCCTCCTGACAGAACTGGTGTAACTGAGCCATGTTTGTAGGCCGCCTTGGTCGCACATGCCTTTTCAGCTTTGCCCATTCCTTTTCAATAGGACTGAGATCCAAAACATTGGTTTATTTTCCTTAAGCCACTTTGTAAGCAGTTTGGCAGTTTGCTTCGGCTCATTGTTCATTTGGAAGACCTGTTTGCGCCCAAGCTTTAACTTCCTTGGAGATGTTCATAATCATAATCATAATCATGTTCTTTCCTCATGATGCCATCTATTTTGTGAAGTGCACCAGTCCCTCCTGCAGCAAAACAACCCCACAACATGATGCTGCCACCCCCATGTTTCACAGCTGGGATGGTGTTCTTCCCCCCTTTTTCCTCCAAACCTAACGATGGTCCAGACCTTGTCCCTGTGTGCATTTGCACATTCTTTTTTATGCTTTTTTTGGAGTAATGGCTTCGTCCTGGCAGAGTGGCCTTTCAGCCCATGTGGATACAGTACTCGTTTCACTGTGGATAATGACACACTCACACCAGCTTCAGCAAGCATCTCCACAAGGTCTTTTGCTTTGGTTCTTGGGTTGATTTGGGCACATTTTGGACCAAAGCACGTCGTTCATCTCTGGGACACAGAACCGGTCTCCTTCCTGAGCGGCATGATGGCTGGACACTCCCATCTTGTTTGTACTTGCATATAATTGTTTGTACAGATGAACGAGGCGCCTTCAGGCTTCTGGAAATTGCACCCAAGGATGAGCCATGATGTTACACACAGCAGCAGTGTGTTTCAGGTGTGCCTTAAAATACATCCTCACGTGTGTCTCTAATTTACTCAGATGTTGCCAATAAACCTATCAGAAGCTTCCAAAGATGACATCATCATATGGGCTGTCCCACACTGTTTAAAGGCATAGTAATCTAAGTGTATTTAAACTGACTTTGAAGAAAGTAATAAAAATAGCATTCAAGAATCCTCTCTCTCATTATTATTCTTTCATTTAGCAAATATAGAAGTCATTTTGGTAATCCCAAACAGGAAAGGTTTATTTTAAATTCATGTCAGACAGTGAGAAAAGAAATGCATGTCTTTTTGATGTAGTGTATGTAAGTCATTATTGACAGATTAGCTAGTATCTGAGCTGCACTTTAGTTCTCTGTGTTCCTCCACCAGAGAAAGAGGAAATGTGATAGTGACATATATAAACACAGGACTGCCCGCAACATTCAAACGAGCTGAGAGCTGTAAAATCATCCCAGCTGAGTTACAAGATTACATATGTTGGTCTATGTGTTTTTATCAGGTCTGACCATAAAATGGAAATACTGGCTGCATGGGGGAAAACGAAACTGCAGGTAAAGTTAGCACATGATTCTGTCACTCATGTAGTCAAATATTCTGTTGCATTACGTGTCAAAACAGGACAATTTCTTCAATTTACATTTGGTGTAGTATATTGCTGCTGTCCAATGAAAAACATGTATCTCCATTTTTGCCCGTTTTTAGTTTTCTCCATGGTTTGAACCCTGTAGCTGCTCTGTACACTGTGTAAATAACTCTGGATGAATGGACCAATAATAAACGTTCTAACTGACTTGGGATAAACTCTTTTACATTGACTTCCATTCAAAGGTAAGAAGGTTTTTGCCTTATCCTGTAAAGTCACCATTTTGGAGATGTTTTTCATTGGCCAGCGATGAAATGTACTTTCTTAAGGTTCCAGAACCAACTTCCCCGCTTCATAACAGCGATGGAAACTAGGCTACAAAACACAAAAGACATTTTTAATTGATTGTTTTTGTGACGTCACCAAAATAACATACTTAGATATATTCACCTATGCAGCCTACAGCAGTTTAGCCCCGCCCATTCCATAGATGGATATAGGGGATATAGGGCAGCCAATCAGAACAGAGGTCATGATCATAAATCAGTAATAAAAATAGGTTATTTTGTTCTACAGCAGACTGGAAACGATTATTTAATAAATTTCTATTTAATATAATAAATCATGTGTTTCTGTTACATAAACTCATGCAAATGCAAGGAAATAATAGGACAGGCCTTGAATGTTCTTAGCTACATACAATTAGGCTACTTGCTCTATTGAATTTTGACTCTTAGACCAAATAAATTGAGTTTGGTCTAGATTGATCCAAGCAAAACCTGCAGCAGTTTGGACGTGGATCACTGCCAGTAAGTTAGCTAGTGTCATCGTGAGCGCGCCCGGCCACGGCGTACGGCCATGTGTGTGTGTGTGTGCGCGCGCGCGCGCGCGCGCGCCCCCGAGCAGGTTTGGATCTCTCCGCTGATCCAGTGCAGCAAACATGTCCAAACTGGAGCAGGTCCTCATTCTCGACCCTCCGACTGACCTCAAATTCAAAGGTAAGGCTTGAACGCTGCCGACAGCTGCCAACGTTTACTCGCGTGTGTGGTTTTGTTTCAAAAACACACCAAACTTAAACGGGGACCGAGCGGAGATTTCACACTTCCACCACGGCGAGTTTCACCCACCGCAGCGCCGGCCATTTTGAGGCAGTTAGCGTAGGCCGCGGCTCATCCCCGGTTTCGAGTGACTGGAGGTGCCCGCTAGGGGCCGGACCCACCCGGCTTACTAGCCGCGTACCTTCCCGGGTACACCACAGATGCGGCCTCATTTCATGACAGCAGGGGCGGTAACACAACCACGGCTTTGCCTTGTGACTAGTTTCCTCTCTCTGCTTCATCTTCTCTGACTTCTCAGATGCTGACCCCAGGCTGGACGCTAGCTTAGCGTTAGCACGGCCGTTAGCATGGGCTTGCATTGGCGACGTGGATGTTGCTAAGCTAACTAGCAGGTGCTGCTGGAGCGGAGTGAAGGCTTGGCGAGCTGCGCAACTTCAGTCGTCAAACTACATACTAGCTGTGCTCGTTACGTGCCGAAACCTCGTATCTGTTGGGTAAACCGGCTGCAGTGGTCAGTGTTTTAGTCTTTGTGGTCGCCCTGGTCAGGGGGAAAGGTTGTTAGTTAGCTGAGGAGATGGCTAGCTGAATATTGGCTGCTACTCCAGTAGTAGTAAGATGTGACTACTGACCAGCAAGGCTTCGAGGAGCACTGCTTGTTTTTAGCTACGTGTACTTTCTGAACTTAGCTGGCCCTCAAGCCTGAGGTGTGCTGCTGATCATCTAGTTCTGGCTCTGGAGGAGAGCTCATGCTTCAGAGGCTGGACGAGCTTACAGAGCCCCTGAAGTATCAGGGTGTAAAAATATCCTTTACAGACAATAAATAAAAGGTTTCTTTAATTTAAGAAGTTGTTCCCTCTGTTTAAGTGAAGAGCCCTTATCCATTTGAGGGAACGATCTATATCTCCAAATATTAATATTATTATTAATATTATTATATTTGTTCCCACTATGATACCTTACTCCATACTTTCGTTAAACTGTGGGAACAGTTTATTACATCGAGGTAACAAATTATTACTTAAACCAAGAGAACAATTTATTAAAACAAGGTAACAGATTGTTGGGGAAACAGTTTATGTCTCTAAATATTATTATTATTATTATTATTATTATTATTATTATATTTGTTCCCACTATGATGCCTTACTCCATACTTTCGTTAAACTGTGGGAACAGTTTATTACATCAAGGTAACAAATTATTACTTAAACCAAGAGAACAATTTATTAAAACAAGGTTAACAGATTGTTGGGGGAACAGTTTATGTCTCTAAATATTATTATTATTATTAATATTAATATGTCGTTTTCCTTCACTGTGATTTCTTAGGAGCTCCAAACCTTTTTGTGGAACTGAGAGCAATTTATTAAATCAAGGAAATGATTCATTAACTAGAGGGAAAAGTTTGTCTCTAAATATAATTTGTTTCTGTCTTAATGCTTAAGTGCCTCTGTAGGGCTTCCAGACCTTCTGCGTGTCATTTATTAGATCAGTCACCCTTGTTATTAATCTGAATAATGAGTTTGTTACATTAAAAGAGCCTAAATGCTTGTGGCAAGCCCACCCTTAAAGTAGTGAGCTGCTTCTTTTCCAGAGGGCGGGGGTCTTTAGCTAAATGGGTCTAGCACAGCATGAGGGTGTGTACAAAAATCAATTTTGCGCTCTCAGCTATCAGCTGTGTCCTTCGGCCTACTCACTCTCACTGTACCATCAGCAGTGCCTTTAAATTATGCAGAACATGCGTTCTGGAAAAAACCCACACAGGCGTGTGAACCTGCGGCAGCCAGTAAAACTTCATTAAAGGGTCCCAGCTCCCATTAACAGGAGCTTCTTTCTGTAGGGAATTATGCAATAACCTATAAAAGCAGAGGCTTGGCAGCTTACAGTGCTTGTTAAGGGTGGATATGAGACCGACTAGGTTGGTTTTAAATGACCATTAGTTGTAAACATTAACCACGAGAGAATGTTTCTGTGAAATAAATGATTTAGTAGAGTTTAATAGATTTAATGTTGTTTGGGACATTCACTAAAGTAAAACACCAGGTTTATAAGGGTGTATTGATTTGCAGAAATCATGTTTATGATATCAGTGTAAAAATAATTTGTAGTTATTCAATTAGTAAGTAATTGAATCATCTCTATTGGTCCATTTGTCATGAAGTTTTAACACCAGCAAAAAGGATGATATATTAAAGATGCCTTCGATTGTATGTATCCAGTTTTTCAAATGATTATATGAGGTTGGATGGGGTGAAAAATGCCCAGATGAACTTTTACATCCCATTTACAGCCCATTTACATTTACTTATTTGGCCTTACAATAAAACATGCTGACTTTCCTTTTCTGTAAGTTGCCATAACCAGTTATACTGGCCTACACAGAAGCCACATAGCATAGCTTTGTTTTTAGCACTGTAATGAGAACATTGTAATTGTTTATTTATTTATTGTTTTTGTATTTATTGTTTTGAGTTTTGCCAGATTTTTTTTTATCTCGTTCTGCAGAGTGATTAGGTAGCTGATTAGGTAGCTGGTAAAGCCAATCAGCTAAAGTTAGCTCTTAGGCTAGCACGGATACTTGCTCGCTTCCCTTGTTTTTCCTTTCTTGTGTCCCACTTTTGACTTCACTTTCCCTGGATCAGTCCTCCGTTTACTTCATTTTAGGCATGGTTACAAAGCCTGGTTCGTATAACGACCTAACGGTCCTAACGGTCGATGATTAATATGCATGCTCATATCAATGGGGGCCGAACGAGTGAAATAGCTATCCAGATGTCAACAAGGTGCCTCTAACAAACAAAAAAAAAAACATTATATAAATAGTTTTGATGTTAATGCATGCCGTATGCTTATATGGCCAGTTGTTTTTCATGTTGTTGGCCACATACTTTGAATTCCTTATCTGAAAGGTCTACTTAGGCCATTGATGTCTCTTTGATACAGTTGTTCAGGTCTCATGAGACACATAGTTCCCTTGGCATGAGGAATGTTTGTGTGGTCTCATAAAACAAATTTGAAAACACCTTATTACAGCTAATTCTATAATGAGAACAGGGCTGAGTTTGTAATTATTTTTCCATAGGCACGCACTGACCTGATTATAAGGATAGAGATCATGCCGCTCCTAAACTGTTTTGCTTTTCACATGGCCGGGTTTAGGGATTGATTTGACTTTATCGCATGGGGAAGAAGTTGGAAAACTTAGACCTTTCTGGTTTGTCCTCTGTAACCAGCATCATGAGGAGATGATTAGAAATCAAATGGCCTGTGCTCAAGTCTTCTCAAGTCATGACCTCCGTTCACTTGCTTGCAGGATGGTTCTTATGTTCCAGCTTTGTAGCCTGATCTCCACCTGAAGAGATCTCTGTTAGACTGTCAGCTATCTTATTAGACAGCTGAACTGGTCTGTGGGATATAAGAACAGTAAAGGCACAAAACTCTTTCTGATGTAACTATTTCTTTGTAGTTGTAGGTGCATGTCCACGTTTGTCCACTGCTTCCTGTAGGTTTTTTGTGCACTTCTTCAAAGTTCTAAGAAGTGGATTGCAGTCAGCTGACTGTTTGGCATAATATTGAAACTAATGAGTAATAATGACTCTCTCAGCAGACTTAAACTCACTCCAAAAGCATGCAGACAAGATCTCATTGAAATCCAACCACGGTGTTGTGTTTTTGGCCTATACCAATTCAGTATTTCACCCATCTCCAGTGGCTTTCATAGAGGGATGTTTCCTGTGGCGTGCCTGTGAACACTGAAATGGTGTCTTCTGTTCTTCACGCTCATTTGAAAGATATGGGAAGTGATGTTTCAGTCGTTTATAACTTTGTTCTTACTGACGGTCAAGTTCAGAGCACAATGACTCTAAGCATTTCTGATGGCAAATCTGGCAGTAGTAGTGTGTTTTGTGTATCATACAAATCATGAACACAATATTATTGCTATATCTCCCATTTGTTAAAGTAGTCTCCCATAATGAGTACAATAAATCAAGAAGCTGAAGTCATAGATCTGGTTTTATACTTGTGGTACTCTTAAACCGTGTATGTGATTCTTGATAAACACTCAATGTCATTTCTATGCCTTATGCTGTGTCTTATTTTAGAGGCTGGCGGTCAACCAACTCTGGTTTAAACAACTCTGGAAAACAGTTTTTGAGGAGGGACATCGGGTTGTCAGTTTAACTTCTAAATAATTAAACCTCAAAATGATATTTCAAGTTTTTTTTGCAGATATTTCTAAGACTCATAAGTATCTACGATGTTGAGCAACAACAGATACTGCTGATATGGCAAACCTGAATTTGAATGGATTCAGTGTTTCTTCTTTTACGCTTTTAAGGACTTGAACAAGCTGTTTCTAATGAAACTACTTAAGACAGTGATGCTAAGTCATGATTCTTTAGATCTAATACATGTCTTTTATATTCACATGAATGCCCCCTCCCCCCTCAGGTTGTGAGAAGGTGCTCTCTTTGGGTTAGATTTGTTACAGTATTTTTTTATTTTTACTAATACACATTTTATTAGTACTGTTTACATAAGACATCTGCCTAAACGAAGAGCTGGTATCGAATTGGTACTCTATCAGCCGATACCCTCCATTCAGTTGACAGTAATTGGTATCGGCAGAAAATGAGTTTGATCTGCGAATCCTTACAGTAAAGCCACGAGTTCTTACAAATGCAAGTCAACTCAAGTTCTCCCTGAATCATTCAGAAACCTGAGCCTGTCGGAGCTGTGCAGAGTTTACAACAGCACCCGAGCCCAAGTGGCATGTTTACTCTGTTCTATCAGCGCTTAAACTAATTGGCTGGAGAGCGGTAAAGAGAGCCATGGAGATTATAGCGGAGCTGCAGGCCTCATAAAGGCCACAGCAGGACGAAGCCGTGCCTCTGCTGAGCTAAAAACAGCCTCCAGCTCCAGAGCACTGCTCCACTCCTCAAACTCTGCTGGGATTCTTACACTTCACACAGACGGACCACAGCTCTCCCTCTCTTGCAATCTCTCTCTCTCTCTCTCTCTCTCTCTCTCTCTCTCTCTCTCTTGCTCTGTGTTTCTGCCTCTCCTTGTTTCTGTCTGTATCTGCCTCCATCTCCTCACTGGTGTTATTTATAGTGTCAGGGAGCTCTGAGAGACTGGTACGGAGAGAACGAGGAGGAGATGGAGGGGAAAGCCACAGCAGAGGAAAGATGACCCAGGTCATCATCGCATGAACCTTCCTAGGTCTGTTCTCTAGGAGACTAAATGTACAGTCAAGGTCATTATGGATTATCCATCAGCTACACTTAAGGAGGGAAATCAGATCTTTCTAATTGCACTCATGACCGAAACGAAAGTCCAGCTGAGCCTCAGATCACAATGCGATCATCTCAGATTAGCTGATACTGTTGGCCATGTCCAAGATGGACGGCATACGACTTTCATACGTTTCATAGAACCCCACTCCAAGATGCTGGATGCAGTTCAAGATCGTGATTTATTTATTTAGCTTTTTGGGCATTGGCTCGGTCATTGGTAAACATGGGATTGTGACCTGGGACCCCTTTAGGAATTGAATTTAGAAATGGAAGCTGAATTCAATTAGGACTCCATTAAGGAAAAAGCTGGTTTCAAAGACCGTTTCAAAGATGTGCTCTTATTACAGTCCTATTGAAACTGAAGGTGATCTGAAGATTGAGATGTTTTGGGTTTTTGCAAATATGTAAAAATATTCACATGATTCTGCCAAAGGCTGTTAGAACTGAATGAACAGCCTGGTGTTGAACACTGCTGTTATTATGAGCTTAAAGCGGTGTTTTAAAACTGCTATAAAAAGTTGTAATTTGTTTTGATCCTCTGAGGTAGTTTTGATGTCTGTAATTGAGTAATGCCTGCTCTTTAATGTAGGGATACATCAAAAGATTTCAGCTGAAAGAGGTCAAATGAAGCACTTTCAGTTTTGGCTTAAAGGGCAAAAGCTTTCGATTGATTGACTAAAGACAATAAAACTTCTTTCACACTTGCTTTCACAATTGACAGCCCTGACACAATCTGACAATCCTTTTGAGACGCAGTGCACATGAAACTATGGCCATGTTCACTAGGCCTGTCACCATAACTACATTATCGACTTATTGTACAATGTAAGGACATAACAATAACCACCGTTTTTTCCCGATATTGCCCTTTGTTTATTTGTGTGTTTGTTTACATAAGAATAAACGTCTTTAATATTTCAGCCAGTCTTGCAATGACCAATGCATCAGTAACAGCTAGGCCTGAACGATTAGGGGAAATGATCTAATTGTGATTTCTGCACAATATTGGCAGGCCTCATAAACCAATTTATTAATTTATTTATTTTAATTACTTTAGGTTGACTGTTTATGTTCATAAATGTAAGCAATCTGTATATGTCTGTAATGTGAACGAATATGTCCCAGAAGTGCCGCACATGCACACATTGATCCGTTTATGCACATCGCCGCTTCCACAATCAACAAAAATATGTTCCTTCCATCCCCCCCCCCCAGGCGGTGCCGGATGATGGTTAATGGCGACAGCACTGAGAGCATGTGTACAGGCAAATAACGTGTGAGACCTGATCGGACCGTTCACGTTGATGTCGCATGCCCACAAATCAGATTCTTATCCAATCTAAGACCACATATGATGCAGACTTAAAAATATTAAGGCAAAAAATCTGATTTGTGTGACTAATGTGAACACAGCCTATGACATTTATTGTGAGGGACATTAGGCAAGTGAACAAGCACGATTCATGCTGCTTGTAAAGAGAGAAGCTTTTCAGTGTAAATCTTCTAATGAATTCTCCTTTATAAAGTGCCATAGTTGTTTATCTTGTCTGTTAGGCAGTGAGTTAATGACCGAGCCTGGGAAAGTGCTGAGAACTTGCTTTGCTGTGTAAATGATAGACACCTCATGCACCGTTGGCAAAATGCAATTTCCCTGTAGTACAGAGAGCCTATCAATATCAATG
The DNA here is from genome assembly GCF_030463535.1 of Salminus brasiliensis. Classification (NCBI taxonomy): domain Eukaryota; kingdom Metazoa; phylum Chordata; class Actinopteri; order Characiformes; family Bryconidae; genus Salminus; species Salminus brasiliensis. The sequence continues at coordinate 7,748,134 of NC_132900.1, forward strand.
TGTATTGCAGTTGGTCAGATACCAGCAAAATTAAAAATGCTTGACTGGACATCTGTAGGGGAAAAATGAATGAATCTGATTTGATCCTGAAACGGCACAATCACAGTAACACAGTATCACTGAATTTCCTGCAATTGTAATTTCGTACATAAGGTCTAGAGCTAGACTGATCAGTGTTTTTGGGGCTGATACTGATCGAGGGTACGGTTGAGTTGCGCAACTCATAAAATGTTGATCATATGATCTGACCCGCTCTCAGATTCTGCAAGGTTTTTGGCCATTTGCATTTTTGGGCTGAAAATGAGCAGATACAGCCGATTGATCCTTCCAACTCCAATGTCTATCCATACATTTTGTTTGTTTTACATTTATTGATTGTTTGAAGGAAATAAATTAAGATTGTCGATTGTTAACCAAGTCTGACTAGACTAGGCTCACTGGCTGCATCTGGGTGAGGGATAAATCAGGTTAATTGGATTTCTTAGTGAATTATTCCTTTAAGTTGTGTATTTTAAAGTATTTTAATCAATGACCAATTATCATTTAAAGTGTTTAAATATCTGCATATTTATTGGAAAACTACTAAACTCTCTGCTAAACTTTGTCACCTATAGAAAATAAAACCTTAAATCTATCTTTCAGGTTAGCCTTTTCCTGAAAATAATGTGTGACTGCTCTTTCAAGTTCTGTGGATATCTTATGTTACTTGCAGGTAAATGAGAAATGTAGTTATCATATTAGCTATGGGCGTTGCAGTCCAGAGTTGCGCTGGTCTGCATATTCTCAATATTAGCAGGCAGTTCTATTCATTTTAACTCGCTGAAGAAGAGCATAGTGGGCAGCACATGCCACACACCAAAGTTACCATTCAGGCAGGGACTTCACTTCTATATAAGATGCTGCCTCATTCCTGTGTCCTAATCTTGGTCATCTACCACAGTGTGTGGCCCTGGATAACCAAGTATTGTAAATTATTTGCAGAGATAATCAAAATGTTTACAATAATTGTAACTCGTAAAGTAATGTTTTATGACATGATTGAGGGCTAGGCGATATCTAAATCTAAATATTGTCAACATTTCTTGTTAAACAAAATCATGTTAAATCAATGTTTTATAACAATGAGTGTTATCTTTATCAACTGTAATACAGGTTAAATGCTTTTTTTTTTAAATGTTTTATTATTATTATAGGACCAGGTATTCTATACCAGTCCATCCCTTTTCTTATCTAGTGCAACTACCACAGCAGCCATTTCAGGTCTGGGCCTATCCTAATCGATTCCACTTCTAATGAAAGGATGAACCTTGTCAGATGACTGAATTCCCTCAGTTTGGACAGTTCTTATCCTAAAACGGATGTTATTACAGCCCAGACAGCAATTCTAATTTCTTCAGTCCACGCTCAAAATAAATGCTAGACTGATGCGCAATTACATAAATGAAAGATTTCTACAGTGCCTTCCACATACTCAGGGTCGCTTTACGAGACTGGTAATCAAAAAAGCAAAAACAACCACAACAAAAATAGCATCATAAAGCAAAGTAAAATAGCATCAAGAAGCGTCGAGCATCAAGAACGGCTCATGACGTTGTGATTCCATTACGCTGTGTCTGATGTTCTTCAGTACATTCAGCTCTGCTTTACAAAACTATCCTTGTTCTCCTAGGTTTGGTTGACCGAGCTAAACATCTGGCCTTCTGCTCTGTGTTTGCAAAACAAGTCTGACTTGATCATTTTGGAGCACTCCTGACGGCCGCTAATATGCTAATACGAGACATGCTTGGTCATAAGATCCAGAGATTTGGTCTAATTGTCTCTTTTCTCTTCTCGGTCGCAGCCTGTGAACAACAGCAGAAAGGTGGATTCTAGGTTGTTTCGGTTTCTGTCTCTCTCTGTGTGTCTCTCTCTCTGTGTGTGTCTCTCTCTCTGTGTGTGTCTCTCTCTCTGTGTGTGTCTCTCTCTGTGTGTGTCTCTCTCTGTGTGTGTCTCTCTGTTAGTTATTGAATGCTAGGGTAAAGGCAAGTCTCATGTATCAGTTATCAATTTCTGAAACTACTTAAAACACAGCTATGAAGTAGGGTTGGGCGGCATCTACTTTTTTCATTCAGTTATACCATCTTAAAATGATCACAGTATAGTATACAGTATTACCAGGGAATGGGGTGGGGAGGATAATGTTTACGTGGCTTTCATACAATCTCATCCTGCCTTATTTTAAAATCGAAAAATACAACATTCAGTTTGCTCACAGGGTGACAAAGTGAACACTGCTCGGTTTTAAATCAATTGTTCAATAAATGTTAGACCGTCAGTCTGATTCTGAACATTACAAATATTACGCTACTCTAAATCAGGAGGGAGAAGCTGAAGCGACTGCTGTTGGAAGGACGGAAACCTGTATTTAAAGTTTTTTTTTTTTTTTTTTCTTCCCCATGGTTTTGGATTTGTAACCCACTTGCTAAGCGAGCCTTTGCTTAACTAGCTCAGCGACAGCTCCCCAGAGTATTAGGCAGTCCAGTGCCGCCGCTGCTGCTGACTAAGTGACGAATTATTGACACAAGTGTTAACGATAAAACCTTGAGAGCTGAGAGCGAAGTCGAGCAACTGGTGTTGTGAAAAACAAAGGTGAAATGAGTTTCTGCTGTTTGGACACATAGCCGACCATCTAGGCTTAGATTAGCTAGCGGGCATTTTGAGATATAATTTTAAATAGTGGATTACAGTATTACAGAAATAAATAAAAAAAAATCTTGTATTTATAAAGTTTGACTTGTGCATAGTACTTTGTCTTGTCTTTGTTTTAATCTCATGAATTAATCATAGACACAATAACAAGCTGCAATCATGTTTTAACCCTTAGCTATATTTTAGCAGGACATTTTAGCTACTTTGACCTAAATATGACTCTTAAAACATCTAGTATACTTTGATATCAGCAAATAACAGATGCTTATTGAGAATGTAGGGAGTTCAGATCATCAGCAACTCTCACTTTGGACTTAAGATGCTTGCCTGCTTGTATTACCTGCTGTTTGAACTTGATTCAATTAACGTAATTTCATAAAATGAATTTACAACTGATTGACAGTAGTTGCTTGAATCTCTAATGCTGGTATTCAGCTACTATTAGCTATTACTGTAACTGGCGTTTAAGGGCAAATATGTTAATATGTAGTGACACATTAATTGTCCTGTGTTTCAATTGAGCCAGCATGCCTGTGGCAGGCACTGTAAAGTACAGCGTGAAACGTCTTGACGGGATTTCATGCTTTTAAGCCTCTTATTGATATCAGCTTATATTACATGTGAGGAAAGCTCAATTATTGGTATTTCGCCTTCCCTCCACTTGTGTGCGTTTTCTCATGCTATGTCAGGTGACTGCTGCCACATAGGCGGGTCACATTAATGTGTCAACCTGCTTTCACAATGGTACGTTGTTGGAATGTCAACATTTAAACCACCTCTACTTTGACACTGCCAAATGCAAAGCTAACAATGAGGCGGGCCATAACCAAACAGCAGATAAGGCACTTTATCAGTAACCTGCTGTACTGAACAGTTTAGAGCGCCTCCAGAAGCCTTTGACCTAGAATACGAGCTGGGATATTAAGCCAAGTGATTTATAGAAAGGAGTGGTATTACCTGAGTATAACTTCATGTTCTGCTTTTGAATGTATCACACTTTTCATTGACCATTAACTCAGGATGGCTTAATATTACTGTGTGCTTGTAGTTGTCCGGTCGTGGTATGGCGCACTAATAGAGGGTCTGCAAGTGACTTCACAGGTGGCGGGAACACGCCCACTGAGGGACAAAAAGACACTGATTGGCAGTGTTAACTTTCGGTGTGAATGCTGCTTACATGAAAACGAGAAAGCTGTTGTGCAATTGGCTGTTCAATCCGATTCAGCAGGAATTGGGAGTTATCCTTTTACAGACTGCTGAACTCTAACGACAAGAGAAGCTAATGGAGTTCGCAGAAACAACTGGAATCCTGGTACCCGAAAAATGAGGGGGAAAAAACCCAAGCCCACTGTAGTTGCGAATTTAGTGACATGCTAAGTTCAAGTAAGAGAGAAAACTTGAAAACCTGGATGAGCCGGTCTACAAAATGTGCCTGAAAGCCTAAGACCATTCGCTGGACACCTACTTTTTTAGCATTTCTCCTGAAATCAAGGGTATTATTGGAGCCTTTCCACTTTTGCTGTGCTAACAGCCTCTATTTTTTTTGGAAAGCTTTGCACTGGATGTTGGAACATTGCTGTGAGGATTTGGCTGCATTCCACCACAGGAGCATCACTGAGGTTTGGTGCTGATGTTGGATGATTAGTTCCATCCAACTCAACTTAAATGTATTGAATGGAGCTTCATTACCCCTGAGAACATAATTCCACTGTTTCACAGCCCAATTCTATTGGCAATGCTTTTCAATGAGGATTACACAAGCGGTGTGTGCACCAATTATAATGGGTGGGTATTAGGACACTTTTGGTCATATATTGTGTGTGTGTGTGTGTGTGTACACAGAATAATGCACAGAGGGGCTTTTAACATGCATTTATGGTCAGTGTTAAGTAGGTTGGGAATTAGCTTTAACCACCCCCTTCACCTCATAAGCCAGTCAGAGTTTGTTAATTGGTCACACAGATACTCGGAGAATGTTTAGTAAAGTGTAGTGAAGATAGCATCCCTGAATTATCTCGCTGGTGTTCTGTCAGCCAACCCCAACCCCACCCCTTAACCCATTTGAGTCTTATTGGTTCTTCAGATGAGGTGACTAGAAGCCGCTCCACACTGAACAAGGGCAGTTAGCATTTGACCGTTACACCTGTTTTGAAGTGCTCAGAATGGAAGCACTGAACCGAATAGGCATAAAATTGAGATTTCACAGCTGAGATTTCATTATGTAATTCAATTTTGATGGCCAGTTGTGATGCGTTAAAGAACAACGGACTCAGTATCCTTAAGCTGAAAGTTGCATTATTTTCCCCAAAAGGACTGGACTGTGTTGACCTCACCGTCTCGCATAGTATAGAGTCTGCTGTGGTCGAGTTCTAAAGCCCAGTTAAGAACAGGGACTGCTGGAACTAGCATTTTCTCATTAATACATTTGTGCAATAAATTTTAGAGAAGCTGGCTTGGGTTGTTGGTTCGATCCCCAAACCCCAAACTAATTATTCCAAGGTGGTTGCCCACCACTCTGAGTGTGTGTTCTTACTGGCTTAAAAACTAGCTTGTGTGAAGAAAAGCAGAAAGAAAAGCATCTGGTAACGGACCCCTGTGCTGGCCGATATTGCTTAAGAGTGATGAGGGTGAGAGGGCACCATTTACCTGCCTGCAGAGAGCATAGCCAGTTGTGCTCTCTCATGCTCCGGCCACTGATGGCAAAGCTGTGTGTTTTAGGATTGAAAGCCCAGGGTAATTTAATCCTAATCTAAATTGTGGAAGAAATATGGTCTGTCCAGGACTAGGCTTAGTACTTGTCCAGTACTGAGTGTAAATTTAAGTGATTTATTTTACATTTTATTTTAAATGTTTAAACTGCACACCTTTTTATACAATACATTTTAAAGTACAAAAATGGCTTATGGGACTGAAGGTTTACATTAGTGCTTGGAGAATGAAACGTGTGTGTGTGTGTGTGTGTGTGTGTATGTGTGTGTGTGAGAGAAACACAAAGGCAGACTCTTAAAGTGGGACCACTTTTGGCACTGTAAAACCACTGGTTGGAGCAGTCGCTCTTTCCAAACCTGTCTTTCCACATTCGCAAGATCCTGCATTGTAGTAGAAACTGGTTTAAGACCCATATGTTATGTGAAAGGGAAACGCTTGTTTTCACCTTTATACGCATGTATTTTGAGCAGGACAGTATATTGTTTATTTTTTGGGCATTGACCATCACTAAAGGACTAAATGTGTAAATGAGCTTTTGAACAACCAGGTGCTTTTTTGTTGAGAACAAATTTCTGTGTTTCTGTGGGTGTCTTGTTGAATCAAGGTAGTCATACAATCCATATAATACATTTATAAATCTACTTCTTTACGCAAGTGTTCCAAACCTGGCTGGTGGGCTAATGGGTATGTTTCCTCTTCCTGCCTCTCACCAAGCCCCGCCTCAACATGCTAATCAAACCTTTAACGTCCCTGTTTCTGCTGATTATTAAAGGTGGATCTACTTTTTAAAGCTATCTCAAAACTGGTATTATGTCCATGTCCTGCAGTCTGGACTAATCTGGACCAAACAAATGTGAGGTGGGTGAGGATGAGGTGGTTCTGAACCCCGAAACCATCTCAAACACACTCTCTTGCTCTCTTCTCCCTGTAGGTCCATTTACAGACGTCGTCACAGCCAACCTGAAGCTGACGAACCCGTCAGACAAGAAAGTATGTTTCAAAGTGAAGACCACAGCCCCCCGCAGGTACTGCGTACGGCCCAACAGTGGCACTATCGACCCAGGCGCCACCCTCATAATCTCAGGTGAGCCTTACCTCAATGACACCCACCTGCAGTTAGTTTTGCAAGGCTAGATGTTATCACGCAACGAGAATCTGGAGCATCTGGAGGCTTCTTGTTAAAATCTTCCTCTTTCTGGCTTCACCTCTAAAACCTGTCCTCAGCTTCTAGTTTGCACTTTTAATGTACAATGAATAACACAAGCAAAACAGCATCTAGTGAAACAGTCTGTCAACAGAGCAGGCAGTTTTTTTTTTTGGCTTTATCTACACCTTAAACAAGCCCTGTTTTGGTTTTGCTTATTGATCCATGCGTGTGGCACGACTGAGGAAATGTCCATTCTTGCTGTAGTGACAGACCCTTAGCTGTTTGTCTCTAGCATGAGTTAACAGGAGGGTGGAGTGAAAGCTTTGCTTTAGTGTTCAAAGCAGTGTGTAATTCAGTGCATCACAGAACTCATTTCAGCGCCACGCAATAAGATTTGCTACTTAGAAATCAGATTGAGGTGAGCGTCTCACGTATACTGAAGACTCTTTATATGCAAAAACATTTAGAATTAAGCTCTACTCTTGAAACCACAGATGTTCAGTCTTCAAGCGTTGTTGCTGTGGATCATGCTGCTGTGCCAGTCAATGAACTTTTTTTTGTTTGTTTTATATTCAATTTTGGCCTAAAATAGTCTGGTTTAGCTGAGAAGTGTTCTTGGAGGGCATAGATCTCGTAATGGTGCAAAAGATCCAATTTATAGTCAGACAGCCTCCATTATTTCTCTGCTTAAGAATGTATTAAGGTGGTCCTTGTTTGTGTTTTGCAGTTATGCTACAGCCATTTGACTATGACCCCAACGAGAAAAGTAAACACAAATTCATGGTGCAGACCATCTTTGCGCCAGGGACCGTCGCAGACACAGAGACCATGGTAAGAGTCCAGTTCGGTACATTCAAATGTGAAGGTGATTAAAGTTCAACAAAACTTTCCCAGTAATGCAAAGACAGGCACTCGACTCTAAAGCCAAACTAACCGGCAGAACAGCTTTTATTCTGCTGCTTGTTGGTCACATTGACATTGGTTGGTTGGTCCTGTTTTTTTGTCAGTAGAGGGCAGCAAAGACACTGTCATTGAGTGCTTTAGTCTTGAGTAACTGATTGTGAACAGGGTTAATATTTGTAAAAAGTGTAAAATCTTGCAAATCAAAATATAAAGTTTTGCAAATTTCAGACTGAATGAGTTGTGTAATACAAATGGTACAATAAACATATTTATATGCACCTGAAGGGACAGTTTTATTTTAAAATTATATGCATATAAAAATAAACCCAGTTTTAATTTGGTTTAAATTTGGGGGATTTGGCTTATTTGTAAATACATGATGGTCCTGGTGAGTTACTGTTTTACTACTGGTGTGAGCACAGCTTGTGTGTTGTATGTGTGTGTGTTTGTGTGGGATGAGGCTCCAGCTGCTAGTCGTTTAGGCTGATGAATCGCATGCCTATTTTTCATCCCCACAGTGGAGAGACGCGAAACCCGATGAGCTCATGGATTCCAAACTCAGATGCGTGTTTGAGCTGCCTTCTGAAAACGATAAAATGGTGAGTATAGAGGAGGAGACAGATGCTGGAAGCAAAGGAAGGAGGGAGGGATGAATAAATTGAGACTTGTGTATTTCCCCACATTGGGTTTAGCTATGTAATAGTTTTTTTAAAGCTCAGTGTAGATGCTTATACTGTAAAAATGTTGTACTCTATACACAGGAGTGTAAGTACTGATATTAAGTGTCTAATTGTAGACACTATCAGTAGAGAGTAGCGAGGCTACAGCCAGCCCGTTACTGAACTAAGAGTACACCCACACTTCATATTATAGCCTTGTCTCCTCTAAACCCTTATATCTCAATCCCAGCCCCTGCCTGGGTCTGACCTGTGCAGCCCTCTGTATGTGAGCCAGCCCGTATTCTTTCCCTATTCTTCATGCTACGTGGACACAGACCGGACCTCTCGTCTGCCTCCCTGCTTCTCCGCCAACCCCACTCCAAGCAGGAGCGAGTTCCGCACCCCTCTGCGGTCTCGCCCCCCATTTCCTCCTACTCCTTGCAGCCTTAGCAGCAGAAATTACCCACAGGCCTTCAGGACTGCATCTAATTCAGAGGTCCAGGTCAGGACAGCTCAGGTGTGTGAGGGTCAGACAGGCAGGCAGCGAGCACGACCAGAGCAGGGACTCATTTGCAGGGTAGGTCAAAGGACGGTAACACTGGAGTTGACCACGTTACAGTTAAAGTGTTTAAATGGTCTGATGATGGTACACGATTTCAAACATTTCCAAAAAGAAGTTAGCTAAAGACTTCAGAGTTCCACAGAGTTCCACAGAGTACCACAACTGGTTTGCACATCCAAACACCATGGAAACAGGTTCACAGACCCAAGTTGGACAGTCTTGTGTAGATAACTTGATTTAATGAGACACAAATGGATAAAAGTGCTGATAAACTCTGGGTTGTGAGGCTCAACCTTCTGAGTAGGAAATCCGACTAGTGGGGGCATTTTAGTTGCAATTTCCTACTTGGAAGTTGGGAAATCCTACATCCCACTTCAAATGGAATGCAACATAAGTATGGAGAAGAAACATTTAGCTTCATTTAGCACTCATGTTGACTTTATTTCCAGCTGTATATAGATTTACACAATAGTTTAGGCTATTATTGACAGTGCATAATCTCAGATGTCAGTAGTGCACTGTATGTCCCAATGTTTGTGGGCCCCTGTTCTAATAAATGCGCTCAGCTACTTTACATTTTACCCATTGCAGATGTGCAAATGCACACACACAGCTTGTGTAGTCCCTGTAGAGAAGCATTGCAAATAGAATAGAACTCTCTGTAGCAGATCAGCATGAACCTATTACCACCATGCTTAATGTCTGGTGTGGGCTAGAGGGGTATAAAGGCCCCCAGGTATTGAGAGCTGTGGAGCAGTGGAATGGTGTTCTCTGGAATGATGGTGCTCTATCCAGCACTTTTCGGAAGAATTGGGGAGTAAAAAGCGGTGTGCTTGTGAATGCAATCAATTCCTCACAGCAGTGCTCCGAAACAATGAATTGGGAGGCTTTCCGCGCTTGGTTGACTCTCCCAAATGAGGTTGTCTCTCTCGCGACAGTAGCAGTCGTCTGCCTCTCCTCTGCATTTGGGCTTGGCCCGCAATCTTGAATAGCATTTAAGCAGGCAGTTGGTGGTTTAGAGAAGGGCTGGATGATACGATAAATATATTATATCACGATATTTAAAGACTTGATAATTGTCTCTTCATGTTTCTTGTGGTGTTGGATTGTAAGTCTAATGCTGTGGTTTTGATTGCAATTGCAGAACGACGTGGACGCAGTCAGCAAGGCCGCGCCCATGCTCAACTCTTCCAAGGTGGACGGGCCGGTGGCAGCCAAGCCGGCCAGCGCCGCCCTTGACGATACAGAGATGAAGAAGGTGTTTGAAGAATGCAAGAGGCTGCAGACGGAAGTGAGCAAGCTGCAGGAGGAGAACAGGCAGCTGAAGGTAACGTTACAGGCTGAGGAAGGATGGCCAGGATGGAAGTTCCCTAGTTTATGCAGATGCAGACCAAAACATGACCATCCTGTGGTTGGTGTATGAAAAGATTGTGAAATACATGAAAAGCTTGCTGTGGTACTGTTTATGGTACCATACAGACAGTGTTTCGTTCACAAAGAACCTGGCCAAGAACCCTGCTTGACAGGCTTAGTGCACTGTGAAATTGGCATTATGAAATGAGGCCCCTCAAACATCATAACCGTTCTGGTAGATCTGGTTGGCACAAAGACATCATTTCTAACTTTCTGCATGCCCACAGCTTTGTAGGCTTTCAGAGAAAGGTTTGCATGTCTCTGATTGGTTTATGGAAGTTCAGAATTTATGGAAGTTTCAAAATATCTGCATAATTTAATTAAGATGTAAATAGTCATTCAGAGTTGTTGATGTGATGTTCTGTTATAGATAAACTTCCAGAGTCAGAATTGTTTACAGAGAATATGATGGGAACCAGATGTCTGAGGAGTTTAATGCCGCAGAAAGCAGTTCTATGAAATGGATCTCAATACATTGCCTGATGCCAGAGACATTGTTTTAAGAGTTTTGTAAAGGTTCTGGCCTAAAGGTGTGTTATTAAAGAACTGTTCGTGGTGAAGATGTAGAGACAGAGCGTTGTAAGGCATTGTAGAAGGAATATTTCTATCAGTATCAAATCACACCAATATCAGCATAAAAAGGGTGGCCAGGGTAGGGAATGTATCAGATCCACTCACAGTTTGCTGTGTTATTAACTGTGTAAGTACTTTTCTAGTCTCATGGGCTAGTAGTGTTTGCGTAGTTCAAGCATGATGACCCATTTCAGGTGGTCATCTTGGATTGAGCCAGCCCTCTTGTTAGCATTCTCCCCGGTCACATGTAGTGCTCCTGACACTGGGAGGGCGAGGGCGGACACGTGCAACCAGCAGACGCCTATGCTATCCAGCGTCACACTGAAGTGATGAGAGGAGAGAGAAAGGCCAGATGTGCTCTCTGGCTCCGGCTGCTGATGACGGGCAGCATGACGTGATTCCAACCAGTGATCTTTGGGTGTAAAACGGCTCGTTTAACAGCAAAAGTAGTTTGTAAAGAAGGCAGGTTGAATTGGTATGGGCAGATATACGAGTTTATAATACCGGTTAAGCAAAAAAGAAAACGAACAACATTAAGATCGGTGGAATCTTCTCTATTAAACACAAAAAGGGAATATTGAATAGAAGTGGGTCTCGGTCCGTATCTGACCCCTGTTTACGCCTGGTCACTTCATGGGGAATAGTATCTGGATTGTATTCTGATAAGATTTTAGCCACCAGCATTTACACTCTGTTGTAACTGTGTCCCCAGTTAGTAAGTAGTGTGCCAATTATTACTTGTGTTTAGGGTGTACTGGGATGGGTTTTGGTTGTGGGATTTGTAACTGCACACTGCTACTATGTGGCCCAAACGCCTCTCAGACCACCTCTTGAACTGGTTGAAGGGATTGGATTTAGGTGTAAACAGGGTCTGTGCTTCTTCTGTTCAGATAAAGAAAAATGTAGGAGTCTTATAAGAGAAGGGGGCAGCCACACTAAGTGACCTGCCACCTGTAGAATCGGAGGTTCTTAATTTGTGAGATGAGACACACGGATGCTCCAAGAGAAGTAAGTGCGAGGCCACTGATAGCTTCGAGTGTCAGCAGCTGAGGTTCTTTGAGGCACAGTGTGAATAATTGTTTGCTTTAACTGCTCTTTGCAGGACGACGGCTTGAGATTGAGGAAGGCCCAGCGGCCCGAGCACATAGCTTCCAACTCCAGCTCTCTGATCGGCCGAGAAGTGACCACCAGCTCCCTGCCCTCGCTCCTGGTCGTCATAGCAGCCATCTTCATCGGATTCTTCCTCGGCAAGTTCATCCTGTAGATGGATCAGGTTGAGAGGAAGTCTTTAACATGTCTGCCTGCCTGTCAACCGGTTCCAGAGAGAAAAAGAGAGAAAGAGAGAAATTACTTGGCCTGGATGAAAGGAGGATGTCTTTCTGTTGACTTTGCCATATCATTGGTAGTTGGGCCAGCGGCAGCACGCACATCTTTGTGGCATCATAGCGTGGGCCTCACCTTCTTCAGCCACACACACACACAGTTAGTCCAATACGAGAGAGAGAGGGGTGAGGGGAGGAGAGAGATGGAGGGAGAGAGAAGAAAAGTATGGGAGAGCGTGATGCAGGTTCTCTTCTCTCTCTCTCTCTGTTTCGGCATTTGTTTCCTGTTCTTTTCTTTGTGTGATGATCAGAAGGATAATTCAGCAGTCAGCAGGTTTATTAAGCAGCAGTGCAGCGCGAGAGAGAGCGCTGCGCCATCACATGAAAAAAGACCTGCCTGAGACATTCTGACCATAAATGTGTAACGTAACCGTTATTGATCGCCCCTCCACACTCCTCACTCTCTCTTTCTCGTTTTATTAAGAGTTCAATGGAATGTTAGGTGTCTTGTAAATGTAATTTTAAATCCTTTTTAAGAAAAGGAAAGAAAAAAAGAAACTTCCATCAGAACAGAGAAATAAACCTCGTGACCCTTTTTGCTGGGTGGCCTCGGAGAAAAAAGAGAAAAAAAAAAGAATTTCCGGCGGATATTTCTACCCTTCGCTGCCTCTCCATGTCAACAGTTGGGCTGGGAACAAAGATGCCTCCTTTTGTACATTTTGTCTTTTTTTCCTGTCCCTAATGATACCAATGCAGACTTTTATTACTGTTATCATATTATTATTATTAATATTATTATTATTAATGTTTATTTTCCCTCAATACAAAGCATTTATCCCTACTTGAGGCAAACATTGACTGAAGTTTAAGTCTCCACCTCTCCTGTTCTGTCCCATGCTATCCAACATTGAAGAAATAAATACTAAAAAAAAAAGTGGAAAAAAGTCCATTTGTACAGCTGTGGGTCTCTTTCCTTTCTGTTGTGTGATCCTTTTCTCCCTCCACACGCACACACACACGCGCGCACACATCCAGACCATCGTGTTGGAGCATTAAGAGTTTCCAGAGAACATTCAGAGGGCTGTGTTGAGTCTCCGGACTCCGGTGTAAAACCTCAAGGCGCCTCTGGTGAAGAGCCTGCAGTGCTGCGTGATTTCAAAAAGGAAGCCAATAGCATTTGATTCAGCAGTTTTACGTGTCTAGATATGTACTGATTCCAAAGGAAGGGTTCTACAGCAGGGGTACACTATGAGGGCCGGAAATGATGGACTGTGGACTCCTTGTGTGTGTGTCTCAAAGATTGTAGTATCGAGACACGTCTGATCAGTAAGGTCCAGTCCCTGGTTAATCACTATTACTGGCTACACCATTAAGACAAAAGGACACTCCACACTACTCTGGGGGGGAAAAAGGTTTACTGAGGAGTAGAAGTCAGGGTGTGTGTGTGTGTGTGTGTGTGTGTGTGTGTGTATATATATCCGTGCAAGTAGGAAACTAGTGAGGGAGGTTAAGACAGGTTATGACTACCTAGAAGGAGTTAAAAGCTTCCGCAGCTGAAATAGGAAACTGTTGCCCAGGTTCTTCCCCAGACAAAGCTTTATAGGAGAGCAGCAAAGAGAATGAAATCTCGACTGCAGTTCACTCTGTAGACTCGAGACTCAAGGTCAACTGGAAAAAAATACCTTGGGCTGATGGCCGTCAGACTAGACAGTGGGCACCAAACGCTGCACATCACCGCAAGCACACCATAAAGCATTGTGGTGGTCACATCATGCTGTGGGGATGCTTCTCAGCAGCAGACCCTGGAGGGCTTGTGGAAGTAGAGGGTCAAATGAAAGAAAAGTCCTGGAGGACCATCAGACTCAGTCCGCAAGAGAACTACGACTTGCGACAATGACCCGAAGCGTACAGCAAAAGCTGCACAGAAATGCTTTAATGACAATCAGATGAATGTTCTGGAGTGGCCGACTCAAACCCAGGCCCTTAATCCAATAGAGACCCTTTGTGGCTGGACCTGCAACTGGACAGAACCTGAGCAGTTCTGCAAAAGTGGAATGGAGTAAAATTGCAGTGTCCAGAAGTGCAAGCTTGCTTGAGACCTATCCACACAGAGTCAGTAGTGTGATCGAGGCCAAAGATGCATCTACTAAATACTCTTTAAAGTACTAAAGACTCTTTACATGTAATGTATTCAGATATTTCACTGACATTTTCACAATCCAGTTCATTAGGACAGTGTTTTTAAGACACTGGGAACGAGGCACATAGTCCCGCTGTGGATCTACGTAGGCTTCAGCAGAGCTGTAAAATTCCTAACACAACAAACAAAGCACACATCTGAAAGCATCTCAAACAATACGCTCGTTTTATTCTCGCATTGGAAACAGAATCCGCGCCACTGAAGGAAATGATGAATATTTCCATTCTGTTTCCAGTTCAGTTCTGGATCAAACTAAGACTGGCATGGAGAACATCAATTCCTGGTGGGCCACATGAAACCACAATTGCTTTGAGTTATTCCGCATGCCGCAGCACAACACGGCAAGCAAAAATGATCGCTTACAGCACACATGTGGACATGTTCCTAAAGGAAACCGTCAGGAAATCAAAACTGGCACCATTCTGCCCTCCCACCTGGACCCAAAGTAAGCGTTGAAGGGCCCAAATCCTACAATTGTTCTTGATTATGACTTACAACATTTGCAAGAGTGTGTTTAACAAATGGTAGATTTCTACTAGACTATGTTCTTCATCTCTTAGAATTGTGTTTGTTAATGTGCCTTTAACCCATAAGAGCCTGAACCCAGTCTGGAATATTGATACAAAATCACAGTTAAATGAATGCAGCAGCTCAGTGGTGTTTTTACTTATGGTGATAAAGAGGGCAAAATCTAGATGTGATATGTCACAACAACAATTTCATATCTTGTGTTTCATCACTTTGATCTAGAAATGGGATCAGAAGTAGTTTTATGCAATACACGATATTAGGCCTGTCACAATAACCATATTTTGTCGATGATAAATACATACATCTCCCAAACTATTATTCTTGAAATGTTTAATGCTCTTTAAAATGGTGTAATTGGATTATTATGCTACTGTATCATCCATATATCAGTAAATATGAATATATCAATGTCCCAGAAAAAATATATACTTATATAAACTGATATGTGGATAATATAGTAGCATAATCATTCAGTTACACCATCTTAAAGACTGATGACCAGTTGATTAATCATATTGTGGGAGATTCTGTATGTATTTTTTGGCATTTCATACTGCCTGTCAAACGTTTGCAGCATATTCTGAGTGCTACTAGACACTTTTAAATTTAGCATTTAATATTTTAAATGCTACTAAACACCAACTAGGCTCATATTACATGTCTTCATCTCTTTCAGTCTGTCCTGTGTGTATGGAGGCGTCATTACTAATGCATTGGCCATTTTGCAACTGGCTAAATTAATAATGACATTCATTCTCGTGTAAACAAACATGCAAGTAAACTCAATGGGCAATATCGAGGTCAACAAAAATGCCACGTCCTTATATTATACGATAAGTTGAAAGAATGATGGTGACAGACCTGCACAACATTTTATTGATGCATTTTGAATGATTAAAAATGTCGTGCAACAGAACTTCAGAAGCAAAAATACACTATTAAAATGAGCTGGTTTTGTCCTAAAGACAATCCAAGCACACTGGCATGTTGGAAATGAGGCCACATGTACAAACATTCACAGACTGTCCTGTGTTTGCATCCAGAATGTTGATTATTAGTCACTTAGGGATTTAAAGTGAGTTGACATGAAGAACAAAGTGCTGTACTTTCCACTTTCCTTTTAAAGGGTCTGCGACACACACATCACCATACACTCTTATGGGTTAAGACTGCTGTAAAATAACGAGCTCTGTTCTGGGTGGCCTGCTTTGTGCCCTGATCAAAAAGCACTCAGAGCTGAAACACTCCTGAGAACTGCAGTATGAATGGGTGGGGTTAAACTGTGGTAGGCTGAGTAGGCAGAGTTTTGTAAAAGCTTTGGTCTTGGTGATCAGAGAAACTGAATTCGAACCAGGGTACAGCTTCATTTCCATGTATGGATTGGGAGAGTTTACTGGCATGTATGAAAGTTTTTATGATATTTACATTCCAACTTCTATATTTTGATAAAGCAAGGGAAATTCAGTTTTCCATGATAGAGGCTTATTGTGCCGTACGGGTTTATGTAGCTCCCTCATTCCTCAGATTAGAGCTCTTTAATAAGAATAAAAAAGGTCAGAAATGACTTTCTTTTAAGAGTTTATTTCAGTTCAGAGGATTTCAGTTTTAATATATATATACTGAAGTATGATGAGAAATTCCCTTCTATTCTTGAGCCCTGAAAGTATTCATTTTGTCATCTCAAATGCACTCACACACTGCCTCACTCCTCACACATTGTAGAAAAATACTCTTTTTGTTAGTGTGTACGTGTACAATAGATAGCTTCATCCTAGAGGGAAAAAAGACCAGTGAGAAAATAAGCAGAAACACTCTTGTTTGAGACTGGCTTTGAGTTTTCAGTTCCATGTTTTACTAAAGTGCCATTAATGTGGTGCAGCAGTTTCAGTTGGATGGAGTCTGGATAGCAGATCAGAGCAGAGGAAGAACTGAAGAAAGTAAACTTTGTAGTTTCAACTCTTCCTGCTCTGTTCTCCACCTCCGTTTCATCCAGCTTTCTGTAGGCCGGAGCCCAGGAAAATGAAAGAGCTGAATGCCCAAGTGCGTCAAGTAAACTTCCTCTCAGTCAGGCCAGAGTGCTTTCCTGAGCTCCTCTAGTCGTTTTTGCGTCAGTATGTACGGAGCTGGACGGAAATACCCACATCGGCCTTGTTAGCTTTTTGAGTCCTCCCCCTACAGTCAACCAAGTAATCCCAGCACCACCAGCACATTTAATACCACAAGTGCCACAGCTTGCACCAAGCAGCAACGTTCGCCACCCCTGCAGCCATTGCTCAGCTTTCGTGGCCGGTCTGCGTGGTGGCCCAGGCTGATCTCTGGCCTGTGGCTGCTAGCGGAGCACTGGACCAGGGGCATCTGGTAGGAAGTGGCCCGTTTCTCAGGCCGGTCTGGGCTGGAGCCGTCGCTGGGCCTTTGGCCGTTGAAGAGCAGGTAGCGTCCATGAACATCCTGCTCCATTCGGAACAGCTCATACTCCGTGTGTGGGAGGCGGATCCCCAACGCCACGCATCCGTTGGTCAGTGTGACGTCCTGCTCCACTCCGACCTGCCACGAGCCTTGAGCACCGCATTCGTTCCCATTGAAAACATTCAGCAGGGACGTGGTGGCCAGGTCCATTGGCATCACCCGCATATGGTTCACTGCATACAGATAGAAACAGACAGAGGGTTGTTTGGGCTGTGCAATTTTTCTGTCTGTCTGTGTGTCTTCATAATGCCAAGCCCTAGGCAAAGATGCACTATATTGACAAAAGTATTGGGACGCCTACACATTACACATATAGGAGCTTTTATGACATCCCATTTTAAATTCATAGCATTAATATGGAGTTGGTCCTCCTTTGCAGCTCTAACAGCAGGGTTGGACCAGGTCCAACATCAACTTTTCCAGGACCTCACTAATATTTCCAGGAGCGGTTTTCTTATTTTCCAGGTTCCATGACTGGAAAACAAGACTCTACATTACCAGGTTGTCCAGTTCACATGGGAACGCTGCTACACATCTTGATCGGTTCATATATTATATACTTATAGACCTTAAAACACTAACTCTTCCCATAAAACTAGGAATACCATTTGTGTCAATGCTATTTGCCTTTAGAATTAAGTACTACTGGCAACGCAAAAAAACCCATACTTACCCTTAAACACAAACTCAGTTCCACCCATCACACGTGTGGAGTGCACCCCGCGGCTGTACCGCCCCCTGGCGTAGATACTGAAAGTGGGATGCTTGCAGACGGGGTCAGAGTAGTGGTAGTAGTGTCCTTCCCAGGTGTTATTGTTATCGTGGAAGATGAAGTGGCGGGTAAGGAAGAGCACCTCTGGCCGCACCTCGCAGCGCTGAGACACCCACTGTCCATGCAGTCCCACTGTAAGGTCGGCCCGTGGGGGTAGGATTGGCGGGTGGTACTCGTCAGAGCGAGAAATGATCCGGCATGCAATGCAACTTTGATCATGGCTCTAAGGGGAGAGAGACAGAGACAGAGAGGGAGAGTTTTGAGCAGTGCTCTTTGGAAAGTGTGTAGTACAAGAGGCGTCACAAGATGGAGCAAGCAGACAGAGTTCAAATCCTGTCAGAATGCATTTCCATACAGGGAATTCCACCCATTGTTCAAAATG
Source organism: Salminus brasiliensis (assembly GCF_030463535.1). NCBI lineage: Eukaryota > Metazoa > Chordata > Actinopteri > Characiformes > Bryconidae > Salminus > Salminus brasiliensis. The sequence continues at coordinate 7,766,461 of NC_132900.1, forward strand.
ACTGTGGAATTAAATCCTCCAAGCATTTAAACGCTCCAAGGCTTATTACACACTAAGGCATATTACTCAGTAACTACAGGGACTCCTGTACAAACTGGTGGGGCTGTTCTTTGGTGATAGAAGTTTGTAATAACACTTTCAGCCCGCCGGCAGGCCATTGGCTTTTTAAGGGGTTATAAGTGATTTCAGAGCACTTGAGTTAAACTTACAGTCAGAAGTAAATGTCTGAAGCCTCTGAAAAAAATACTGCGGCATAGACCTTACTTGATCACTAAGACATGGTTTTGGGAAGGTTTTGTCCATCAACATAGTTTAAAATACATTCATAGTGGAAAAAACTCATGCAGGAATGTAAGTAGACATGGATATTAACCCAGAGCTTTTCAGAATAACCTACACTGGACGTTATCCTGCCAGACACTTTTAACTAAACTCCTCTCTGTACATAAGCTGTGTACTGTTCTCTCTACTTGAAAACTAGTTGCTATACTTATTCCTGCACTGTACACTCTGTTTACGTACAAGATGCTGTTTATAACACCAGACTGGTCTATCTCAGCACACACTCCTGAACTCCCTGTTTTACTCTTCATTTACACACACAGCACATCCATCGCTGCTCTACATATTTATTTCATTTTACTGTTAGTATAGAAACTTACTTTGGACCTTAATAACCCAGCTTCATGCACATATTTGACTTCGCTTAATTTTGTATTGATTGTTTTTGTACTTATTGTCTATGCACCCTGTCTCATGTTTTGTCTGTTGTCCCTACACTATTTTACCATGTCCTACCTATTCTGCACTGCAGACTTTCAGAGCCTATCAGTGTTTTGGTGTACTGTACAAGCCTGTATTAGTATAATAACAGTAAAATTTGAATGAATTGAATAGTACAAAGCCTGAATAATATAATAGTTAGTCGTATAATATAATAGTGACTCTATGTATGAAAAAAGCAGGTCATTTTCCGGAGAATTCACAGTGGATGCAATGATGTTTCTGATGTGACTGAATCATACGATTCTCTCCGCAGATTCTGTTTGTATGCGGTATGGACAGTCGGTCCGGCCCAGTTAAAAATACACGCTGAAATCTGGCATGATTACTTCACAATGGGGCATGCAATCACTCTCTCTGTTCCCTTCTCCTTTTAAACTAGACTTTTAATGTACAAGTTTAAAAAAAAAAATGCCTGGAGATTAGGCACAGCTGTGCTAATTCATATCGCTGGTAATGAGCTGAAACGCTAGCATTAGCAGCAGAGAATACCGGTGTGAAGCAGATTTGGATCAAATGAAAGCTGCCGCAAGTTTAACCATCTAAAAGCTGCAGATCCCTTTAAGCTCTGAGAGGCAGAATATCTTCTTTGCTTGCTAAAACGCTCCAGCATGCCGCTCTGTCGGACAGACGCGCATCGGTGTGTATCCAATGGATTATGTGCTGCGTCTGAGAGAAGAAGAGAGGTCTGTGTGTTGCGCTGATTTTTAGATACGTTATCTGAGCTGAAAATGCCCTGGAGCTCGCCTGGGCCTCGCCTCTTTTCCCCTTCTGGATTCTGTTAGGGTTCCTCCATGTAGCTTATCTTTAGCTAATTACAGAGCTGCTTGCCAGGGAGTTTGAATGAAACACTCTCTCCTCAGTGTGTTTCACATTTATGAAGTATTTTAATAATGGTCAGTGGTGCATACAGAGCTGATATCAGAGCTGGTTTCTGCAGCTGTGTGGTTTGTAAAAATAAAAATATAATCACTCGCTGGATGATGATAATGATAATGATGATGATGATGATGATGGTACACCAAGTTAAAATTAAATGAAAGCAGAGGAGCAAGCACCCTAACCATCTGCTGTAGCAAGGCGTCCCCGAGGCTCCACTGCAGACATGAGGTAGGAAAAAAGAAAGAGAGAAGAAAAGAGGGACAGCATGTGTGGACAAGATGTTTTCACCCCATCGTGTCTGCTGAAGATTTTACTTTATGAGGTCCTGACCTCCTGACTGGCCTCAGGCTTAGCAAAGTAGCATATTCACCAACTCTCTTTTTCTCTTCTCTTTCCTTCTGCTCTCCCTCTCTTCTGTTTCCTCTCTCACTCAATTTTCTTCCTCCCTTTGTTTCGTTTTTTCCCACCCTGCCTGAGTGAAAGCTGGAAATGGCTCAAAATTAGGGTGAAGTTGCTGGAGACAGGGGACCCTGGCTTCTGTGATCACTCTACTGCCATCGCAACCCTAAATGGGCTCAAGCAGCAGGAGGATAATGACAATGCAATGTACCTTAGTTATTCTTAAATTACAGAAGTCTGGAAGCACCAACACTCCCATGACATTTACAGGAAGAGTCTTATAGCCAAATCCATAAAAGCTTACACAGCCTACCAAGAGGGAAATCAGCCTGTACTTCTGTTCTGTTTATATTGCCAAAAATACAATAATAATAATAATCTGTCTACTGAATAATCACAGCAAATCACAGCTATTTAATGTGTTTCCTACCCAACTGTGCCAATCAATAAACAATCAATAAAGGCACAGTGCCTCAGACCGGTCTGAACTGGTTTTGGGATGGGAACATGGAAAACTGTGGCAGGGGACTTGGAAAGAAGAGAAAAACATCATGGTTGATGCTGGTCTACGACCATGCAGCTCAGATCCACCCAATAACCACAAATGAACAGACTGGCACTCTAAAGTCCTCTGGAAGAGGCCCAGCTGCTGGGCACGAGCTGCTATTTGTGATTTATGGATGGAATTGTCATCATGGCAATAAAACATCTAAATAAGGAAGGATCACTCCTCCCCTGGATGGCGGAGTTGTTAATTAAAATGTTTTCTGGGCCATATTCGGCTGAGGTGGTGGTAATGCATCAAAGTGTAGACTAAATCTTTGGGCTTGATTAGAATGAAAATGAGTGCCACATGCTTGGGTGCTTTTTTCCTGTTGTTGCTTGAACATAAACTTGTGGCTTACTCTTCAGAGAGCTCTTGTTTGGAATTCTCTGTGGCTCAATTGCAGCAACCCATTTTTAATAGCAAGGGTTTAGGCGAAATTCTTCATGTCAGGAGGGTTTTCTATATTAAAGTCTTTATGGCCTCAGTCGGGCAGAAATGTCTCGAATTATAACAGACGTGTATGACAAAAGCTGTGTCTTTTTAGCCGAAAAAGTGTTACAGCAAATTACAGCAAAGTTTTCCTCATTTAAAAAACATCTTTTTTTAATGCTCGTTTGTGGTCATCTCTGCTTTGTTTCTGAAGCTTCCCCACACAAAACACATGAAAGGCGCAGTATTCTGTAAATGTGAGGCGCTGCCTGAAAGGGTGCTATTATTTTGTGTTGTGGAGAAATGTGAAAGAGGAAAGTGGGTGAAGGGAAAAAAAAGAAAAGGGCCGAGGAACAGAGAAGCCACGGCTCAAGTGAACTTTCCGATACTGCCTCAGGCATGCATGAAATCAGTCCTGGAATGCACTCGTCCAAATAATTCACAATGCTGCGCGATTCTGAATTCTGGGAATACCGCATGTTGATTGTTCAAGGAGATAGACCCAGTTTCATGTTTCTTGGCCAGGTTGCAGAGGGGCTCAACACTGCAATGCTCAGTCATTAGGCCCCCACATGAGAGAGCATTTTATGATGATGTCCAATAAAGAATGCACCAAAATCTATTAAGGATGTTTTCAAACATACAAATAATATATTTAATCATTAATGTGAGACATATTGCTACTGTAATAAACGCTACTGAAGGGACACTCTGAAGGGACACTCTAAAAATGTCTAGTGAACAACAAATAGCATTAAGTGAGCACTATATAGGTATGGTATACCTAGATAAGGTATGTTGTGTCATTTTATTTAGTTAAAATCTGATGCACACCAGATACTATTAGGTAAGCACTAGATAGTATTAAGTGAGCACTAGGTACTATATGGTTAGGTCCTGATAGTATTAAGTGAGTTGCAAATAGTATTATGTGAGAATAGGTACTATTATGTAAGCACTAGATACTATAAAATTAGCACTAGACACTATTGAGCTTCAAATAGTCTTGAGCATTAGATTCTATTTAGTGAGCACTAGCTACTATTAATTTGAACAAGACACTATTTAATAAGATTATTAAGTGAACACTAGATACTATATAATGAGCACTAGATACTATTAAATAATTAGCACTAGACACTATTTAGTGAGCTTTAAATAGTATTAAACAAGAACTAGATACTATTAAATGAGCACCAGGTAGTATTAGGTGAGCACCAGGTAGTAACAGGTGAGCAAGAGATACTATTAAATGATCAACAGACACTTTTTAGTGAGCTTTAAGTAGTCTTGCATCACAATGAATTCATTTCATTGTAAAGAGCGTTTTTTCAGAACTGGATAATACTGTTACAATTGACAGTTAAATTACAGACAAATGTAATTTTACAGTAGAAAATGTTTTTTGTGTGATAAGATGCTCATATACGTTTATTTATGCAGCTGTTTACTCTGTGCTGGCATGCACTGCGACCTGCACTATTTCTCCCAGCGAGACAACTGGTCTGGATAAACACACACTGGTGTAGTGGGGTTGAGGCACAAGATACAGAGATCATCATGGATGGCAGATGCACATGCCAAGGCCAAAACCTACTTAAATGGTCATTTAAGCTCTGATTAGAACAATTTCACAACATTTTTGGGGGGACATTTTTGACGTGACACCATTATGGGTGTTTCAATACATTGTAACAACACAATGCAAACATGCATCGTCTCCTCAGATGAAGCACGATGGACACCATTGAGTTAAGAGAACTCTAGATCAGCCTTTCTGTATGGGAAAGTCATACTTTCCACTTTCACACATGCATGAACAGATGCATACATGTGAATTCAATCTGATCTGCAATATTAAAACAATTTCATGCAGTCTGACTGATGCAGAGTCAAGGCAGTCTCTAAATCTTCCCTCTAGCGTTTTATAAGCACATATGGAAAGGAACACGAGTGTATGTGCTCATGCACACAGATGCACTGCTTACACTCAGGGTTTAACTTGCACCAGAAAAGCCAGACCCAGAACCAGAGGTGAAGAATTTAATGTCTCTAAGGGTGTTTTCCCACTAGTTTCTTCCGGACCTGAGAGTTTGGCACTTTTGGTGAAGTGTGAAAGCTGTTTTCAAGCCAGGGAGCCATTCCGAGTGTTTGTACACGAAATAAGCAATAAACTGATTAACCTAAGTCCTACCATTTGAAATTGTGCAATCAATCCATGGTTCATTCAAACTGTATAAAAACAAACCGTTGATAATGAACCCCTCTCTGAAAAAAGCCCAGAATCGGCCCTGGGTGCAGACTTGTGTATTCGGGACAAGTGTGAAAATGCCCTAAAGTCGACACCTCATAAAACTACAGTTAAATTACACGGCTTGCATGGAACACTACAAAAGTCCTGTGTGATGATGTATCACCAAGTTTCAGTACCTGCCTGGAAAAGTTAGGAAAGCAGTGTTTGTGTTACTGACATTGCGACCCCTAGTTCCGATCACTACCACTGTCAGTACGTATCTCTACAATTAACCATTTCACATGAAAACACTCGGACTGACTTTGTTTACACCTCAACAACTGAATCATTCAGATTTATTTTCACAAATTTGTGGAATTCCCTTTTAACTAGTTCATACGGTCCTCTTGCACTGACCTTGGCATTCTGCAGTGCCGGCTGATAGCTGGAGGGCCTGTAGTACATTCTCTGCGCAGGCTCTGTGTGGATATCCCCCAGGAAGAGCTCCTCTATCAGATGGTCCAGGTTGTGATGAAGGTATTGCTTCTCCACACGGAGCAACTGCAGCTCATGCATGGCAAAGTTGAGTCCCCGTGAGCAGTCGCAGCCACCCTCCTCGCTCCACAACTCGTACAGGACATTTGGTTCCCAGGGGCCAGGATCTTTTGACCCTCCGCAGCTCCGCTCCAGCCTTTGGCTTAGCTCCTTGGCTGTGGCCACTGTGTGGTACACGGCTTGGATGCGGTAGATCTGGTAGTCGGCCTCCGTCCCACCACGGATGATCCATGAAGCCTGGCGCAGACGCAGGCGGCCCCGGATTACTAGCGTGTAGGCTGGCGATGTGCAGTGGTTGTCTGTGTAGTAGAACTGGTGGGCCTGGAAGGTGTGGTTGTGGTAGAAGCGGTACGAACGTGTGATGAACTCTGGCCCGGGACGCACCTCACAGCTGCCGTGGAAAAAGAGGCACTGTCATGTTATTATATTATACACTATTATGGATCAAAACCAAGTCTGATCTCAAATCTACTACTATGTGCTCACCTGGTGGAGACCCAGTGACCCTCTATGTTGGGAGGCATCTGGACAGTGATGCGTGCACCATTATGGAGATGCTTTAGCATGTGTTGGCACTGCATGTCTTTGGACGGCCAGCTCAGACTCTTCTCCAGGGCCAGCCGTGGAGAACGTCCATCTGACGCATAGAGAGACAAACTCTCTGTCCAGCCTGGAAAACATAGCAAGCACAGCCAAGGGAAGGATACACTTAGCAGGATGTTTAATGTCTGTCCACATGAATCATTAAATCTCACATTTCATACAATCCAATATTATTATTTACTACAGAAGTCTCTAAAACGTCACTGGTTCACTGGTGTCACTTAATCATTCAAACTTTATTTCATTTTAGTATTATCTTTTTTACTTTATTATTATTATTATTATTATTAGGGTTATTATTAGTAGTAGCAGTAATTTTATCATTTTATTTGGCTGTTTTACAATTTATATTGTCCACTTCCTTTTATGTTAAAATCTTATTAATTTTATCTGGATTTATTTCCCCTTCTAACTAAATCTTACTAGTTTTTTAACTTTGTTTTTAATTATTTTGCCATTTACCTTGGACAAATTTACTGTTGATTTGTTTATGTAGTTTCTCATTTAAATTAAACCTGATTAAACTCTTTTTTAAGTTTAAGTAATCGGCTGCATTGAAAGTGTCACCCTCAATGTATTTCCGATTGAAATGCCAGGCAATGCCAGTATTCCTGCCTGATGATACACTCATTTGTGTTAGAGTAGATATGGGCTGGAAGGTAATCCTGATGAGGTTATTTGTTCTGTGAATTGGCACTAAAGCTACTCCCCACTGGGAGATTATGCAAGCAACACTTTTTAATGGCCTCTTAGAGAACATTCACATCCACTGATGTTTCAGAAATGTGAGCTGAAAAGTATGGAAAAGAGAGAAGTGGTGTCAATGGCTACTCACTTAAATATATGCTACCGCTCAGGCTCACAAGTTTGCTGATATAGCCCTTCATGGGTTAGATGCCGTAATAATAATAATTATAATAATAAAACTAGACACATTCCTAGATTAAAATGTAAACTAGATGTCCAAATGTTTGTGGACACCCCTTTTAATAAATTGATTAAGTTTCTTTTGGTTGCACCCATTACTGACAGAGATGTGCAAATGAATACACAGCTTGTCTAGACTGTGTAGAGATGTTCAGCCAGTACAATAAGACTCTCTGGAGCAGACAGACCTGAATCTATTGGCACCATGCCTAATGCCAGGCATGGGCTAGAGGGGTATAAATCCCACCAGCATTAAGTTGTAGAGCAGTGGAACTGTGTTCTCTATAATAATGGTTGTTGCTCCAGCCAATAGTTTTGGGATGAGTTGGAGATGATGTGGGGTGATGATCATTGAACATCCTGACCTCACTAACACTTGTTACTGAATGCAATCAAATCCTCACAACAATGCTCCAAAATCTAATAGAAAACCTTTTCTAGACAGTAGAGACCGTTACTCCAATAAACCCAGTGAAAACTATTTTTAGTACCCTTGATTTTTACAAAAAACACTGAACGAGCAGGTGTCCCAATACTTTTGTCCATATAGTGTATGTTTCTATAAGATGTCCAGAAGGTCTCCACATGAATCAACAAAAGATGAGGAGATCTTCATAGACCATCCAAAATGAAAACATTTCCAGAGCCTGAGGCTATCGGGCACTTTTCCATGATGCACCAACCACACCCTGATCATTTTCCAGAATGGGAGTCTTTAAAAGACTGGTTGCCAGAACCATACAAAACAGCGTAATTCTATCTATGCTGCTCCAGGGCAATTGGGATTACTACGTCAACAAATCAGTCACAGGTCAAAACCGGTTAAAGGCATTGTTTAGTCACTTCTGAAACATCTATACACATCTGAAACTTGACTTGGCCCAGTTTTTATTGTGTTTTTATTTACAGTGATACTGATTACTGTGTAAATTACTCAAGTGAACATAGGTTTCAGTAATATTAAATCTCTTACTGTATTTCTGAATACTGAGTACTTTCCCTGATTTTCAGCACACGCCATGGGAAGCAATACCCAGATAATGTCCTAGAGAAGCTTAGAATATTTTGTTTGCACTCAGGCTACCATTTGTAGCAAGGTTGGAGGTAGGTGTTTAAAGTGGTCAATGCACCAAACAAGATTGCCAGTGCAAATTGGGAACAAAAAGTACTGTGATTATGATCTTTTTTTTATATGATACACAGATGCTTCAGCTTGTTAAATCTGATGCTATACTGTCTTTTGTTGCAGCTCTTTGAGAAGGTTTTTTTAAAAAAGAAGACACACAGTGGGCAGTACTATGCTGTTATTGAGCATCCAGGATATTTTGCTGATACTCAATACTGGGTATCACATCAATTCCAACTCTACATAAACTCTACATTAAGTCTTTAAGTGGTGGTGTTTATGTTGTATGTTTGATCATAGAGTAATAGCATAGTGCACACTGCCTGATTTAAGCCATATAACATTGCACTGCCCTGAAAACACAACGGCTGCATTTGCACCTGCGCCCAGCACACTGACCGCATGCCAAGTGTTTTGAGACGGTGACACCCAAAACCACCTTGGATCGGGCCAGTCCCGGAAAACACACAGAGTTCTATTATGTAAACAACAGCAACCTTATGTGTCCACTGTTGAGAGACTTCCTAATGGCTGGCAAACCTCTTGTTAGCACCCGGGCCGTTCTCATCACCAAGGCAAACAGTCTCTCCGTGATTTTATGGAGAGTTCAGGATTTATGCAGCGTGACGTTCTGGAGAGAGAGACCGCTCCGGAGGTGGATAAAGTTCTGAGGTTAGACAGAGGCTGCTTATCCAAGGCCAAATGCTGAATTTGAACCAAACGGACTTGAAGCTGGGACAGAGCCTAGCCATATTAATGTAAACTGATATACCGTATGAGGCTGCACATGGACATAGTAAAAATAGTACACTGATGAGTCATTGGAAAGAAGAACTGATAACCAAATGAAATATTCCCCTCAAAACATCCGCAGCTGCACATGTGAATGAGCCTAATGCTGAGTTCACAGTAAGCGGTTTTAGCGCTGATTTTCCACTTGTCAATAGTTTTTGGAGGCTGCTGACAAGTCCCAGATCACAGGCACATCATAAGCGTTCTCTCAGTGCTGGCTCATTCTCTATCTAGCCAATGCCTTGCAGATGCTTGAAAGATATCTAGCTGGCTTCACCCGTTGGGAGCCAAATCCAATAGTGTGAAAAGAGTTGTGACCTGGTTGTGACTGGCAGTAAGTGTGGGCGACAAGAACACTGCCAATGACAATGCAAGACATGGAGTGAAGGGAACCTCTGCGGAGGAGCTGTACAACACTGACAAGCCTGCTACATACATCCACATATCGTGTCATTTTTTCAAATCACTTCTTGCGTGTGTTTTCATGGCAAAGCGTAGTTTGGAGGTCGGAGAGACTGGGTGGGGAGTCCTCCTGGTGAAATATCCTTTGTGACCGCCTGTCGCTGTTCAGTCATATAATGACCAAACTTTACAACCTTTAGATTCCAGATTCAGCTACAAGTTGATTAGTGTGAACGGCACAGCAATCCAACTGCTTTGACGGTCATGTAGTGTGGACATGGCATAAGTCTGGTTGAGTAGATACCACCACTTATTCTGACCAGGCACCAAAACATGTCACACTCTGAAAACAGGTGGGAAAAATACTTGCAAATTCAGTGACATGCTAAATTAGATCAAGCTAACTGGGATGAAGCAGTCTACTAAAAGTGCATAAAAAACTTGACTTTGAGCTCTCAGATATGAGGCTTTATCCTCTAAAGGGGGAAATTTGAGCCTCAGTCAGCTGGACATTCCTGGCTACACATCGATGTCCATGGCCTATTGGTTCTTTGATAATATGAACAGATTGCTGTCGAGTCCAACTGCCTTTAACTTGAGCAGAAAATCGCTTGTTTCGCTTGTGATTTCTGATCACAGTTCATTAGGAAACAATTCAATGCACCTTAGATTTGAACACAAGTTGGATCTGATGCTACACATATCCAACGTTTATCTTCTACTTAATTTTTTTAGGTGGATATATGTAAATATGTTGGTTTCTGTGACATCAAAATGTTGTTTTTAAAGCTTAGTTTCCATATATAAAGTCTATAAACGGCATGTTTCAACCCTTTAATGCAATGTATTTAAAACACATCACTATATATTCGGTTTTACATCCAAGTCCACATACTGGTATTGTGACAATCCCCAGTGTGGGCCTCAATTTTAATAGATCTATAATTACGCATTAGTACACTGACAATCTTCTTTGTTCACTGTATTCCTAACATTTATCAGCATAGCACAAATCAGACCGACAAACCTCAATGCCTGGAAGCCAAAAAAGCCTAAAACTCTACTCCAACCTAAGGTCCATTACCCTTTTTTTCCCAAGCTCTTGCAGTCTATCTAATTCAAAGAACCCACTCGGCTCCCCACGCTCCAACCACCAAGAACATTTCCAGTTGGCTGGGTCCCATCGGTGAGCTAACGGTTCTGGGACGGCTGACAAACAGACAGACTCCAGAACGGCCTCGTGTTGGAGAAAAGCAGGACCTCAGTGACATGCCGCCTCCATCTATTCCTAAAGTTCTTTACCATGCCGTGCTCTTTCTCCATATCTGCTGCGTCTAAGGGCCGGTCTGCCCCCGACAGGCCGCTCACAGTGCAGCTTTTATTAGCCCCTCGTTAATACAGATTATATACAGGGGTTTTATAAGCCTGGAGGCATTTTAATGGATACATAAATGAAAAGAAATAGAGTTTAATGTGCACAGGAGTAAGTGTGTGTATTCGGTTACATGCACTACTTTCATTTTGCTAGGTCTCTGATTAGATTTGGACTTCATGTTATTAGATTTCCCTTCGACACTTCGTTCCTTCAAAGCCTTATTTGAGAGAACATGTCCTTTCATTCAGAGAGGCTTGTTGCTTGTGCCAGATTCCACATTATAAGAGGAATCCTGCTCATTCTAGGCAGGGGATTTGACATGGGCATAGTAAAAAAGACATGCTGTTGATGACAGGTCATTAGAAAAAAGCACAGTAAAATAAACAGGTCGTTTTATGTTGAGAGAAGAGAATTAAACATGTCTACACAAGATAATGAAACAGCGGGCTAACAAAGAACAAACACTGGCACAAAAACAGTCATTTAAACAGCTGGCTGCTTACCAGCCAAATGGAGATGGCACTACAGCACTTTGCTGAAGTGCTTTGCTTATGATCTAAAATTAGGCTATCATGCTCAAACTAGTCCAGCACTCTACCACCTCACACAGGTGAAAACATCATAGTGGGAGTGTGTCCCGTTTCTGGGTAGATTTGTTACAAAATCGGACGAACTGCTGTCCATCTCTGATATCTAACCCAGCATTGTCTGCTGATATCTGTCCAATACCCATTTTTCTCTTCTCTTCTTCTGTTAGAAATATAGCTGAATACAATCATTAGAAGGTGTGTCCACAAACATTTGGACATATAATGAAGTGCCTACATGCGATACAGTTCTGATTTACTCAGTTGTGTGGAAAGGGTCAATGGTTTGACGTTCTTTGTGGAATCCATTCCTTGTTTCAACCTGTGCAATATTGCCAGTGCCACTGGCAGCAGCACAACCCCAAAAAATGAGAAATCACAGTTGGCAAGGTGTCCTTTTCAGGAAACTCAGTTACTAAATCTCCAAATGTACCTTTGTTGATTGTGGTCTGAGTATGCCTTTGACGATAATTACTAATTTATTGACTTATCATACAATATATGGACATAATGTCAATCATTTTTGCTAACCTCAATGTTTGCTAACCTTGGGTTTCACAGTTAAGGTTCCCTTCTTGTGATTTTTGCATGAGAATTAGGTTTGTTTAAGCAATGGAACAGTGCATCACCCTTTTTACTCTGCTAACCTTCCTGCAGGTTCTCACCAGCATATGAGCAGTTCTGATTGTGCTTAAGAGTTTTCTTGGTCTTCCAGATTTTATCTTGACCTCCACTGTAACCATTAACGTTACGCCTTAAAATGGACAATGTCACTGTTTATCCTCAATGTTCAATGTGGTCTTAGATGTTTGTATAATGTATAAACAGTCAGAATTCACTTTGCTGTGGTCATCATCCAGAGTCAACTCCAGTGGCTTTAAACTGATAACAGGTGCTTTTAAGGGCTTAATCTGATTACACCAATGACTGATATGATTCACTTACAAACATGAGTGTGAATCACACGGCAAGGTGGAAAGTTAATCTGAATGTCTGAATGGCTGAAAATTACGGGGTTTACATTAGCACTGAAGCATGAGTCCATTTATGACTCGTGGATGTTCTGTGGCCAAGTGGAAAATCTACAAAGAGCTTTATTCAAAAATGTTTTTTGACATCTTGCTCTGTAAATTTGCCCATTTTGTAGGTGCTTGCAGCTTCGGTGTCTTGTTGGCTTACAACGGGCGCTAGGCCGGGCTCCACACAGCGAGCTGCAGTTTGGACACGAATCTCTCAGCGCAACATGATGCCGAGCCTTAGGTTCCTGCTTTGGTTTTCCTTTGACCTCATCCTGAGGTTTTCCCCCACATAAATTTACAGCACGCTCTAATCTGGCCTGACGTCGGCAGTTTTATGGCTGCTAGGAAAGGCTGCAATAACGCGCCACTTAATTGAACGTTAGATTCGTTTAAACACACTCGAGAGTTTAAGTGGATTTGAAAATATCGTTTTTATCTCCGGGCCCCATTTGAAGTGGCAACCAAGCGTTGGCGTTCACTGTCATTTCTGGCAGATGGAATGGGTCAGGGGCAGTCCAGTAATCTACGTTTCCCCTCTTTGCCAGGATGGAGCCTTACATGCCAGAGCAACCCTCATCTGCCCAAGAGCCCCAGGGAGTGCACTTTATTGCATTCTCTCTCTCTCTCGCTCACTCTCTCTTTCTCAGAGAAATGATTTAAACATAATAGTAATCTTAGCATTGAGCCTACACATTACAAAGGAACCTAAACCTGGCCTTCCAAACCCAGACAAAAAGAAAAAGGGCCCCAGCAACCATATGGGAAAATAACGATTATTGAAATAATCTGCTTTGTGCAAACTGTGATTAATACCTCCACAGGGAGACAAATTAAACACGGGTCAAAGGCAAAGGTCACACATGCATACACATATGCACACACATTTGCAACTGCAGAACTTTAGCAGGAGCTTGTTTTTCATCCTTCCTACCCTTTAGATTAGCTCTTGAAGCTATTAAAGCACGGAAATCAGACGTCCAAACATCCAAACTGTTCTCACATAAAATGATTAATAAATATAAAATTATGCAAAAGAAAACTGTTAGGTGAACAAAAGCAATATTTTACATCAATTTAAACCTCGAAACACTGCAGATCAGCTTCTGTCCTGAAGCACACTTTTACAGTGAAGCCCAGTAGGGTAATAATGAGGTAATAACAGTACATTCTGGGAACAGAGCTTCCTTCTGTGTCTCAGTCAAAACTCACTTCACAAATGTAAACACATATATAACAGTAATAAGGAGCGAATTAACAAGGTTATACGTTCCCTTTAAACTGTGCAGCTACGTTGTTAAAAAAATATAGCGCAAAGGTACCACCATCCCAGCAGACACCGGTCGTCAAATTGGATGACAGAAAGACACTGGACTGAACATTAGACAGATGTTGAATTTTAGTTGGTCACATATCTTTTAAAAACAACAACATTGGGATGAAATCAGTGTTAGATAAACGTTGAATTCTGGTTGGAAATCAGTCACATGTTTGTCAAAATCCAACACTGGGTTGACATCAAACTCTAATGTAAGATAGACGTTGAATTTTAGATAAAAACATAAATAAAAACGTTTGACAGACACTGAATTCTAGTTGGAAATCAAAGTCATATATTTGTTAAAAACCAACACTGGGTTGAAATCAAGCTCCAACGTTAGACAGCTATTCCGTTTTATCTACTTAACACCTTAAAATAAACAACATATCAGTGCTGAAAAACGTTAGAAGATCCTGCAGTGTGGATGTTAACATTCTGACATTTAGCAAACGTTGGGTTTTAGACAACATGCCCCATAACTAAATGTTCCTACTTTACTGCAATATTTGGAAGACGTTGGATGACTTAAAAGCAGCAACATATCAACGTCTAACAACGTTAGGATTTTACGTTGCGTACATGTTAACATTACAAAGTAATAATAGACAATAGATAATAATAGACGTATGGTCACCATACGTCACAACTAATATGACGTTGGCATGCGACATTTGGAAGACGATGGATTTTGGTTAGTTTACACAAAAACTTAAAACCAATGTCATAGTAACGTCTAACAACGTTAGAATTTCACAATGTGTGAAACTTAACATTATGAAGTTCAGCAGACGTTGGGTTTTGGTCACCAAAACCTCACAACTAAACGTTGGCATTTTACATAATCGCATTGACCTTGGTATTAGACGTTAAACAACAACAAGATAACAACCGTCTATGGACGTTGGTAGACAGTGGAGATTGTTCTAGGAAAGCTACTATTAGCTATTATTAACCGTAAAGGCAGGTCAATTAATATTAATAACACTTAATTATGAATGAACAGCCAGGACTCACCAAATGTCAGTAGCAGTAGCAGTAGTTGTAGAGTAGGAAAGCCCATTCTCGGCTCCACTGAGACGTTTATTCAGTATAACAATGAGAAACGTTAGACGTTTTCACCTCAAGTCCTGAGAGCTTAGTACTGGCCGGTCCACAGAGCCATGGTGGCTGTCACGCGCGCCGAACGTGCGCGAGAGGAAATTCGATGGAACACATTTGAAAGTTCGAACGCGTTTAAAGTTTCCACGCGCACAAAAGAACGTTTTAACCGTTACCGTCCAGAGAGGAGAGGCTCAGCAGCCCAAACTCCTCAACGTTTCCCTCAACGTTTAGTTTGTGCGATGTGTCTCCGGAACGAGGCTCCCCTCAAAGTGTCCGCTCGCCTCTCCTCGGCTCCTGCATCACTGAATCGCGTGTGTGTGGGGCTGAGGGGTATGGGTCATATCGCACCCCAGTGGTGCCTTGTTTTGCTGTTGCTTTCCCGCCCGTATTCAGGCAAAACTCCGCCCCTGCTGCGCTCTGATTGGCTAATAATTCAAACTGAGAGAAACGTGTTTTGGTTTTTAAAAGAAATGTAAAATGCTTTTAATTTTTGTAGCAAAATGCTTTTATTAGTAGCAAGAATTAAAATTCAGTTCATTTTCAACTGTCACTTGTTTTATTTACATGTTGGATTTTTTTACAGGCAAACTTATTTATGTTATTATTGTTATTATTATTACTTTAATTAAATTTAATTAACACATGTAAGAGCAGCCATTATTTATTTTACATGCCATACCAATTTATACATGTACATTGTTTTAGCATTTCTATGGTTGTAAAAAATTAACATTTATTAAATATATTTATTACATACAATTTTATTGTAAATCAAAATGAACTTCATTTAGGTCAGTTATTTTTATAGATGTATTTGCTATTCGTGTCAGAGAGAGAAACCTTTATTTTATTATTATTATTATTATTATTAATAATAAAAATAATAATAATAATAATCATCATCATCATCATCATCATCATTATTATTATTATTATTATTATTATTGTTGTTGTTGTTCATTGCTTTGGCATGAAAATGTATCTATATTTGAATGTGCTTGTGTTTAAGAAGCAATTAGCTAAGCCCCACCACAAGCAATTCAGTGTATTTAAATGCCTTTGCCAAATCTTTTACTTTTACCTTCTTCTTGTGCAAACGCCATCAGGCTATACTGATAATAACCCGCTATAGCAGATACACACAGAGCTCACAGTGAAGCACTGAGAGGTCACGAGGCACAGCTTTGATTTCAGGACCGCCAGGCTGCTCGTAGGTACTCCCACCCAATCCCAGCGCAGAAGGGGTGGGGGCTGCCTGAAAATGGGTAGATTGCCTGTGTTCCAGTATTAAAAGTTTTCAACTCCAGGTTCTCCACATCAGGCGGAAATCTGATCTCTTACTCCTGTTTAAATTGCACTGTCTGTGCACATGGCAGAAAGCCTGTGAAGCTCCCAGTTTGACAAAGAAGCGGTTTGTTGAAATATCTAACGCAGGCCCGCTGCAGATCGCTGCAGGATAATCTCCTTTATGTTCAGAGTGTCAAAACTAGTTAACCTGAGACTAGACAGGAAAACCTCTCCTCTCTTTTTTTTTCAGACAGCCTTTTGTAATGTACAGGAAGAGGACAGCTGGAGGATGTGTACGTCAGTCTCAGCGTTTTTGCTCTACAGTATTTTGCTTAAGACACGAATCTCCATTTTTGTCCATTTTTAGTTTTCTCCATCATTTGAACCCTGTAGCTGCTTTGTACACTGTGTAAATAAGCATGGATGAATGGACCAATACTATATTACTTGGAATAAACTCAATAAAATTGATTTCCATTCAAGCTTTTCATTCCTGAAAAGTCATCATTTTGTAGATCATTTTGTAGAGGACAGCGACGATTCACAGCATAGTATAGAGTGTAGTCTAGTACAGTATAGACCAATGCACATATTTTCAGAGTGTAATTTTGAATATGATGATTTTTTTTCCTTTAAAACAAAACAAAAACAGTTTATTACAGCTGTAGAGGATCAGAATTTGATTCAATACAATTAAATGAAGATTTACTAGAGCAAAAATCAAGAGGGCCTGAAAAACTGCAGTAGTAATGGGCTACTTTATGGAAGAGTAAAGGTGGAGGAGGGACAGCCTGCCCTCATTGTGGGCCGGCTCATTATGATTACACATTGCAACGTATTTTTGCAGAATTTTGTCCCTCTAGGGGACATTTCTGTCCTGATGATACGAATACAGCAATAACACCCAACCAACCACACAGGGTACCACGGCAACCATTTAGTAACATCCTAGCAACCACAATGGATTGCAACTGTCTAGCATCCGCCTAGCAACATCCTAGCTACAACCACTAAGTAACACCATAGCAATCACATAGCAATACCATTGCAACTATCTGAGATCCCTTAGCAACCACCTAGCAGTCACTATAGCAACAACCACGCAAAAACAGTTTCACCTTAGTGATCATGTGCAACCAGCTTAGTGAAGCTGTGCAACCACTGAGTGTTTCATTAAGGAGCTGCAGAAACAGACCTTCTTTAAATTCATTATTTAAACATTTACACGCGTCAGCCCCACCCGTTCACGCGCTGGTGAAAGTATCAGATCCTTGAGGAACCTTTGGAGGTTCTTCAGTTCGAATCTGTGGAGGAACCTCTTCTAAAAACTTTTTTTTTAACCTTAATCTAAAGAACTTCCTCCACAGTTCCAAATTGAAGAACCTCCAAAAGATCCTCAAGGATCTTATACTTTTAGAAGTGTATTCTGAGGTACAGAACAGGGCAGCCAATCAGAAGAGCCCAAGAGGAGATCAGGAGGGTGTATCAGAGAGGCAGTTGTGACACTGACACTCTGCTTTGAGTATCTGTTTCTTTTGTTTCTGTACTGAAAGGGTTCCACTCTTAATGAAGGCAGCCATGGCTGGTAAATATAAGAGTGCTCCTTTCCTGTGAAGACGCAGCCCTTCATTTAGCAGCTATGATAACTGTGTCACCATATGGAGGAAAAAACGCTCCGACTGACTCTGGATTTGGTTTCTGTGAGTTCAAAGAACTTCTGGTTTGGCCTCAACCAGGCAGCACTCCCTCTCCACCCCCCCCCCCCCCCCCCCTCTCTCCATCCCTCTCTCCCTCTCTCTCTCTATCCCTCTCTCCCTCTCTCTCTTTCCCTCCCTCTCTTCCCCCCTCTCTCTTTCCCTCTCTTTCCCCTTTCCCTCCCCCCCTCTCTCTCTCGTTCTCGTTCTCGTTCTCTCTCTTACTCTCACTCTCTCCTTTCTCTTTCTTTCCTTCTATCCTTATTTGTCTTTGCCTCTCTCTCTCTCTCTGTCTCGCTCTTCTTTTCCTCTTCTCTCCCTCTGCTTCTAGTCTCTTTCTCCTTCTCTCCCTCTCTCTCTCTTGCTCTGTGTTTCTCTCTCTCTTCTTTCCCCTCTTTCTCTCTTTCTATTTCTCTTTTTCCTTTTTTTTTTCTTGTTTTTCTCGCTCAAACTTTCTCCCCTCTCTGTCACTTTTGCTCCCCTCTCATTTCCTCTCTGTGCAGCTGGATTATTGGGAGTATGAACTGGTGACTTCATGCATGTCTGTTTCTTTGAAAATCTGTCTTTTTTTCTCACTCTCTCCATTGTTCTAACTAAATGTTTTCTCCTTGGGAAAACCACAGGTATTACTGTTAAATAGTATTACCCCCCCCCCACACACACACACACCCAAACACACTCACACACACTCCACCACCATCACACACAGACACAGCACACACACTTTTCTGTGATGTTTTCTGGAGAATAGCAGCCTGTGATCACAGGCCTCAAGGCCTCAGTAAGTACAGACAAGCCTAGATAAGAGATCCCACTTGGCCTGAATGAAAACGGCTGCAGTACTGTGTTATTATCGCTGGATTTCCATTGACCTCACCCCGATATGAGCTAACCTCGCAGTGGAGGAGCTCTTCTTGGTGTCAGAGGAAGGCTGATTTAATATGAGCCTGCAGTTTTAAATCACAGAACATCTTATTGCAGTTTGAAAAAGAAACCTGGATCACTTATGTATACTTATAACAGTAGCAGAACCTTTATGGGTTCTATACGGAGCCATGTTTAAAATCATGTAAAGCCGGTACACCATTGAAAAGAACCATTTAACCATTTACAGTCACATATAATGCTCCTGACACTGAGAAGGTGAGGACTAACTCACCCTTCCTTTGACTCTTTTTTCGAACTGCTACCAATGCAACATCACCGGACAGCCAAAGCTCTGATGCACAGCAATTGTGCTTTCTTGGGCTCCGGCCGGTGATGGCAAGCAGCATGACCCAGGAATCAAACCTCAGCAATCCTCAGGTCATAGTGGCAGTGCTCAGACCACTCAGAGCCCAGTTTTTCTTTTTTACATCATTTGATTCCGATCCTAACCCCTGTCCCTACAAGTGCCAACAATGGACACATCAGTGTCAGCCAGACCTGGACCTTGCAGGAATGGAAGAAGATCGCCTGATCCAATAAGTTCCTGTTTTCTTTTACAATAAAAGGAAGGCCGGGTTTGTCTGCAGGGTTTTCCTGTGGGGGCGGATCAACCTTCCTTTGATGACTCCATCCCCACAAACGCAGGTTTGTGAATGTCTATGAACCATTGCTGGAGCAGCAAGTATTATCATATAGTGTAAATATATATTTATGTGTTTTAGTAACAGTGCATGATGTAAATTCACACAGGACCCCCCCCCTCCCCAACCCCCCTCACACACACGTAACCCCTTAAACCCTAGCTGAATGATACAGTTATTAATACTACAGTAAAAAAGCCCTAAAGCTTACCACACTTTGTGGCGTCCCACAGGGTTCTATTTTGGGGCTTATGAAACTGATGTAACTTCTGAAAGTAAGAAAGTGTGGGCTTAAGGGGTTAAACCCAAAACACACCACACTCTGCTGTGACCTTTGACTTTTGATCTTTGCTTTGTAACTGTGTGAATGTGTGTGTGGAATTCATACACACTTTGTAGGAAACCACTAGAAAATGCTCCAGACTTTTAAGTGCTTTTAACAAAAACATTTCATTTAATACTGGAGTTAGGTTTAGGGTTAAGTTTAGAATTAGACTTAGAACATACATTTGGGACTAATTATTATTACAAATAGTTGCCTGGAAAACACTGTGTGTGCATATGTGTGTGTATGTGTGACCTCTGTTCCACAGATAGCTTTTACTCACCCTCTCCGATGTCTTTAAACTAAATGTATTTCTCTGGTAGCCAAAGCAAACACTGACCACCCAACCTCAGTTACTGCAAAGCCTGATGGCTTGAGTTATTGCCCAGCTCAGCCCACGGCTCTGCAGGTGGCTAAAACATGAGTTCACAGCTGCGGTCACTGAGGGAAGGTCAGTAGCAAAGCAGAACTACACTTGCTTTTCTGGGTGATGTTGTGAGTTGATCATTCAATTGCAGAAACACTGAAAGCATCCTCATGAATATCTCTAAATCTCTATTTTTTGCCTGGATTATCTAGAACATGAAGAACTACAAGTTTGCTCAGCTGGAGAGATCCAAAGTATTGTATAAAAAGAGACATTTTACAATAATTATAGATGTTCTGTTGTACCGTAGAGTATCCCAGACTTCTACACCCTACATTCTGCCTCTATCCCTGTCTCTTTATGAGCTTTAACCTCACTGCCTCTCTATGTCAGAATGCTTTTTTAGGCCTCTGTCCGTGTGCCAGTCTGCCATTCTGTCTGTCTGTCTCTCTTTCTCATAAAGTCATGATTAAGTGGCTTTGGCTCACCACCAGAGTCTCTAATTAATCTCATTGTTTAGGGGATTTCCTCTCCTGTTGCGTTTCCATGGAGGTTGCCACGGTATCACCCCTGTGATCTGCGTAATCCGGGCAGCCATGGCCCACAAATCCAGGCAGCAACGGCCCCCCACTCTCACCCTCTGTCCGTCTCTCTCTCTCTCTCTCTCTCTCTCTCTCTCTCTCTCTCTCTCTGTACTCTTCCCTCCTCTGTCCTGCTTCTTTTTCTTTTCCCAGATTCCGGATAGGCAGAGGCCAGGCTCTGGAACACCGCTCTCGGAGACAGGAGGGATTTACCAGTTTGGCTTAGAAATGAGAGAAGGGGGAGTGTAGGGAGACAGAGAGGTCATGGTGCGTTAGCTGTGTCTGTGGTCACTAATCAAAGCCTTTCTGGTTCCCCTTTCAGAATCAGGATGTGCTTAAGGAGCTTTTACCAGAAGGCCTCTAATAAAAGTATCAGTGAGAATGCTGCCTCACCGCTGCCTCAGAATGCCTTGGATAACTTGATATTTAAGGGGTTTCGTTGGAAAACGCATTAAAAGACATTTTCATAGGTTTTCTGTGTAGTAGGGTGTTTATCCAGTAAAATCGTTTCAGTACAGATCCAATGTGATCAGGTTCAGAGGCCGAGATGAAACTTCTAACCCAGCAGATGAGTCACAACATTTGGAAATCTTTAATTGCTGTTGCATCTTTTTCCAACTTGTCAGAGGTCTTGTGCAGATTCTCTGTGGGTGACATCCATTATACTCCCATTGTGTTGCTTTTAATTAAGTGCATGCTGTGGTTATTTCTTGATGAATCTGTTGTCTTTGTGCTCATATTTTCTTCGTCCCTTTGGGCATGTGTCATTAAACACTAGCATATTTTTCCAGGGAGGCTAATCAGCGTCAGTTTAAAGAGGTACTGCAGACATGTATCTGCTGGCAGTTCAAATCTGTGAAACATAGGCTGTTGCTCCATGTTTTGTCAAGGCGATACTAAACACTTTACAGTGACACACAGCTTTAATTCATTAACAGTGTCATGTGCCTAAACCACACTGCTTTCTTTGTAACTGTTGCCTATTTTGTATTGTTTTCTCTGAGCTGAGGCACACATCCTCGCTGAACAGCCTTTCAGAACATTCAGAGAATGCAGTACTTTTCAAGTCTCTGGGTAAGAGTGTGAGGCAAGATTCAGGTGTTTTGTTTGTGAATCAGAGTCAAGAGACTCTAGCATAAGACTCCTATTCAAGACTCAAATCTGGGGGCTGCGAGTCTTAGAAGGGTTTCGAGTCTTAGGGGTGTGAGTTCAAGTGAAGTCTCAATTCTCTGGGATGCGAGGCCTAGTTAAATCTCAAGCCTACCAGGTGAGTCTGAGTCCAGTTTTGAGTGACTGATGTTTAAATCCAAGTTGAGTCTCGAGTCTCTGGAGTGCCCGTCTGTGTCTAGAGTCTCTAAGGTGTGAATCCAAATCAAGCCTCAAGTATGTGAAGTGTGTGTTTTCTTTGAGTCTTGAATCTTTGTGGTTTGGGTCATAGTCAAGACTTGAGGTGTGTGTCCAAGTCGAGTCTCGATTCTCTATGAGCCCGAGTCAAGGCTTGAGTCTCTGAGGTTCAAGTTCAAGTCAAGTCTTGATTCTCTGAGATATGAGTCAGAGTCATGACTTGAGTCTCTGAGGTGCGAGTTCAAGTTGAGTCTCGATTCTCTGAGGTCTGAGTCAGAGTCAAGGTTGTGAGTCTCTGGAATGTCTAAATAATTTACAGTATCAATACTGATAAGTTCACTACAACACCCATAATGCAATGCATAGAGGCTCCAAGTGCCATCAGCAGCCATAGCATGAGGTAGCACAATTGGCCTTGCTCTCTCTGGGTGGGTAGATGGCTATCTCTCTCCCCACACCACTTTACAGTTGGCCGATGTATCAGATCCGGGTACCTGGTGGTTTCCTCCAAGCGTGTTGGTTGCCATGTTGTCTTAAAAAAAGGAGGCGCTAGCAGTTTGTGCGTGTGTCATTAGAGGCATGTGTCAGTCCTCACCCTGCCAGTGTCAGATCATTACATGTGATGGGGAGAGTACTAATGAGTGGTTAAAAAATACAGTGCACAATAATGCAGATTTAAAAATGCAAGAGTTTATCACTGTATTCGAAGGTTGACGTCCTAATTTTTGCAAGTCTTAAATCCGAGTCGTTTCATGAGTTGCTTGTGAGCTAATGGTTAATCCTCATACACCACACATGTCCGGACTCATCGACTGCATTTGCTGTAAGAGGTTGGCTGTAGTTCGGAACTGTGGTTTGATTCCTATAAGACATTTGATCTTACTCTGACAGGAAAACACAGATAAATAAAGACATGAGGATGGAGCTGGATGGAAACCTGTGGAACTCAGCCGTTACCACCACCTTCCTGGCTTTGGGAAGAATGTGAGCGCTGGATAAAAAGCTCTGGAAGTGAGGAGGAGGCTGAGGAGGAGGCTGAGGAGGAGGGGATTAAGTCAACACAGTTTGGCGGTCGTCAAGCTAGAGCTGAACTTCAATATGGCCAGCATCTGTACAGAACATGCCTGAGACATGCCTAAATAAATCCAGATTTGAGAGAGAAAGAGAGAACGAGAGAGAGAGAGGGAGAGGGAGGAAGAGAGAGTGACACAGAGAGAGAGGGACAGAGGACAGAGAGTGTGAGAGAGAAACAAGTGGGGGGTCATAAAAGAGAGAGGATAAAAAGGAAGGAGACAGAGAGTGAGAGAGACAGAGAGTGAGAGAGAGAGAGAGAGAGAGAGAAAGAGAGAGGGGAGAGGGAAAGAATAGATCCATAGATTACATTAATAAGCCTTGGCTGCTCATCACCTGTCGTCGGTTCACCGGTTGCCTTTCCTTGGAGCGTTTTTGGTGGGTACTGACCACTGAATGCCAGAAAAAAACCCACAAGACCTGCCTAATGTTTTGAAGATGTTCTGACCCAGTCGTCTAGCCAACACAATTTGGTTCCTGTCAAAGTGGCTCAGATTCTTATGATCACCCATTTTCACCTTCACGAACTGACTGTTCACTTACTGCCTAATCTGTAGATCCCACCCCACTGGTAGACGCCATTGTTACCAGATAATCAGTGTTATTCACTTCCTCTGTCAGTGGTTTCAATATCATCACTGATATGAACTGAATCTCTCTCTGTCTCTCTCTCTCTCTGTCACACAGGCCTGTTAGAGAACTGGTGGCCCAGAGTTTGGCCTTATGTTCTCTGTGCCAGAGCTGGAATTCCTCTGTAGTGTATCCACAATCCCACAATGCCCCACCACCGCCCTGCAAGGTTAGACCTCCATGGGCGAGAGAACTTTTGTCAAAGCTTATGTCTTTCTCTCTTTTTCATGTTTGATGTTTAATGTCTGGCCAAGCACTGGATCTGGCATCTGAGCCATGAAAACAGGGTGGCAAACTCTGCCTGGTCGGCTTCACAGCTTTCTAACAGGTGGTGCTGTTCACGCAATACACACAAGCTCTGAGTATTAAAAAATAACCTCTCATAGATTTTGGTAGACATGTGGATCCAGAAGCTAGTCAGCTCCGCCAATATACAGCATATACCGACACTGGGAAAACACACAGAGGTTTTTTTTTACCCATATGACTTGAGAAAATCATGCCTGGGGAAGTGAGTGAATGCTAGGCTAATAGCAATCCAGTTACAATGTCTTCAGATTGCTAACAACAAACAGAGCGCATCCTGCTATAATGTACGACTTCTGTAAGCTGCCACAGTGACCTAAACCAGCTCATAAAAGGAAAACCAGTGTTTTCATTCTAAGGCAAAATAACAGGTTGGTAAACAGACTTGTTAGAACGCATTGCTCCATCCAAAATCACATACTTACTATTTATACATCAATCAATAATGTAAAATCACTCAATGCATGCATTTTGGCCCCTAAATTACAATTATCTTGGGTTTGTTAACAACCAAGCCCTCCCTTTTGCTTTGACATTTTGGGGCTGTTTTGGGGCCGTTTTGGGGCCTCTCTGGGAAAACCATCCCCCAAATCCCCCTAAAGCAGAGCTTAGCCCCTGGTTTGACTCCATATTAGTCCATCAAACTCCACATAAATGTTTATTTTAAGAGGTCTGTTTTTTAGATTGACAAGCTCATTGCATCCTGCGCTGTAGCCAGACAGATGCACCTCCAGGTGGTGAGGCACTACAGAAGGAAGCGCAGAGGGATATTTAGGCTAAGCGCAGTGGATACATACCGTAAGGGTTAAATGTCCCTGCTGAAGGCTAACGTGTGGAAGTCCAACATGCTCTTCTTTTGCTCTTAAGCGGGAAGTTCTTAACAGCCTCTTTCTGTCAGGACTTTGCTCAGATCAGTCAGTGACAGGTCTTCACCGAGATCAAAGTGTCGGACATGCCGTGGGGGAGGAGAGGAAACACTTCTCTCTGAAATTACGCTGAAGGTTGGCCCCCCTAACATTCCACAGACACACACATACACACACTTACTTACTCACTCACACTCACACCCTCCTGTCTGGATAATGAGTCCCATTTAACATGCAGATCGTCGCTATCTGAGACGGAGCTCTGAAAAAACATAGTGTATCAGTCAAATAAATTTCCTCTTAAACATAATAGTGAAGATCTTTATGAAAGGCTACAAGAATAGAAATGCCAGTCAGGGTTCCTCACAGAGACCACTTCAGTTCACTGTAGAACTTTTTTAACTGCAGATGTTTCCATTGGGTTGTCGGGAGGGAAGCCCAGACTGTTTAATGTGTAATCCTACATAAGCAAAAAACTTGGTTTATTAGGTTCAGCATCAGTTGGTTGCTCTCTCTATTGTCCACTTGCCACCATTTTTAAGGGCATATGAAATGTGAAGAACCCTAATATAAAGGTTCTATGCCAAGTAAAAGGCCAAGAACCATCTGGGAACACTTATTTTAGGAACACTTACCTGAAGATGCTTAAATGGGTGGTCTTTACATTACTTCAGTATGTGTATACATACACTATATGTCCAAACATTTGTGGACACCCAGGCCAGGCGTTGGCTAGTGGGGCATAAAGCCCCTCAGCACTGAGCTGTGAAGCAGTGGAACTGTTCTCTAGAATGATTAATGGCGCCCCATCCGGGACTTTTGAGACAAGTTGGAGATTTGGGGATGAGGTGGGGTGGAGATCATCTAACAATCTTTAACCCACTAATGCTCTTGTTGCTGAATGCAACCAAATCCTCACAGCAATGATCCAAAATGTAGTAGAAAGCCTCCCTCCCTGGATGGATAGAGACAGTTACTGCAACAAAAGCAGGATCAACTTTTTTTAATACCTTTGATTTTTAGAAGAAATGTCCCAATACCTTTTTTGTTAAAAATACTTTTTTAAAGGTTCTTCAGAGAACCTCCATAAAATGTTGATGGTCTTTAACTTCACACTCCTATTAATAAAAATGGTTCTTTAAAGCAGTGGTTCTAAAACTTAGTTAGCCAGTTCATCAAGGAACTGAAGAAACCAGAAAGGTTCCTCAGGGAGCCAAAAATGGTTTCTATGGCAAAATGCCAATCCTTTTTGACGCCCTTGTCATTTGTGTGTGTGTGTGTGTGTGTGTGTAGTTTTGGCACACTGTGAGCATCACGGTTCAATCTCAAACATATCAGAAGGTGAAGACTCCAGCCCAGACAGGAAGATGACAGAGTTTGACTGTAAGTGATCCTCCGGCCTTTTTTTCCAAACGCAACAGTCAGCTCTGTAATAACCCCAAAACATCGTCCAAATGAAACTTCTCCACAGATCACTTTCCACTTGATCTGGCTTCTGCACATGTGTAATTACAGTCTGCATGACAGGTGAGCAGGCGGGGACCTGCCACCAGCTTGGAGCGCATGTGTGTGTGCGTATGTGCATGCGGCTGCGTGGTGGTCTATAGGGACTCTCTCTATGCACAGTTTATGTGAGGGCTGTTTGCAGGAAATTGCCACAGGGATTTTAGTGCGCAGTGGATCTATTTAAACTCCGCCCACAAATGTGTTCTTTCATAGCAACTGTTATAATTTTGAAAACAACAACAACAACAAAAAATGAAATATGGAGAAACTTTAGCAAATAGAATGAAATAGATGTCCCGTGTTAATCATTTCAACTGGTATTTATTTTGCAGGCCTGTAAACACTTACACTTGTAGGATGGAGTGACTCATCCATACACTGCAAAGAAGTGACATCTTAGCAAAGTGAATCATCTCAAATCTACTCTAAATATCTAACACTTCTAATTGGCAGATAGTTGTAAGACTATTTAACTTAAATAATCTTGCAATAAACTTTTGCATGTTTGGGCTATACCATCAGGATTTAATGATGTAAGAGGAACCTTGGGCTGGAGTTCTGGCAACTTCTGCTGTGAGCTAGAAGGCCGGCCGGATGAGTTGAAGAACTAGAACTGAGAGATATGACTGGGTTAAAGGGTGCGGTAGGTGAGAAGGTGGGACTTCATATTGTACGATGTTGAGAGAAGGGTCTTCAGGCATGTTCCTTCTCCCAAAATTAAATTCTTTCATAATACCACTCATCTACTGAAAGTTCTTGTTCCACAGACGGATCAGAATTCTATTTTTTCTTGATTCTCTTTGTTTAAACCTCTTTTTTCAGACATAGCTTTTCCGGAATACATTCCAGTTTCTCAGTGCTTTACCTCAGGTCTATATGTAATATGTACATTACACTCAGCTGCTATACATATGCTGTATTGGGTATAATATCATATTTTACAATCATATCATCCTTGAAACTTCTGGTGCATCTACCAAACAGCGTCTCACTCTGGCTTTGACCTTATTTTCAACAAGGTAACCAAGACATGGTTGCAGCTGTACCGAAAGCTTGTATCTCTGAAATGGAAACCTTATAAAAAACTAAACATTCTGTAAATGTCATGTATGCCTGAGAGTTTGGGTCTTTTCTGTTGCTCCACAGATTCAGATTCTTCTTTTCAAATCACAACTCACCGCCCAAAGCTATGTAACTGTGTGTGTGTGCGTGTGTGTGTGTGCTCGCTCAAGGCCGAGCTAGTGCGGTGGAGCGGTTCAAAGCCTATCAGCGCATGTCAAGTTGCACAGGCTTCTGGGATTTATCGATTCTCAGTGTGACCCAAAAGATGTGCGCCACAATTGCTTCCATAAAGGCCGTCAGATTGCGGTCTGTGAGTGAGCGAAGATTTCTCCCAGACTTCTCTCTTCCTTCCTGTCCTTAATTCTCTGTCTCTCCCTCTCTCTCTCTTTCTCTCTCCCTCTCCCTCTCTCTCTCTCTCTCTCTCTCTCTCTCTTTCTCTCTCTCTCTCTCTCTCTCTCTCTCCAAAGTGGCACTGCAGTCAAGGTTTAACCACAATGTCGGAGGAGCAGCAGATGGCCCTGGCTGCTGCTGGAGGCCTCTAGCCTACATACATAAATAAAAAACAGCCTTCATGCCAACGCAGTTTACTTTTAAGTTCCTCTATGCACAAAAAAGTGGCCCCACTCTGCTGCCCACACACTTTCCGTATGTGTCTGTGTGAGAGAGCGAGAGAGAGAGTTGGAGAGAGAGACAGTCAGAGAAAGCATGTTTTTAAAGGGCTCATACCTTTTTTTGGAATATAAATCGATTTAAGCAGCGTATAAAAGTAGTGTGTAAAAGTAGTGTGTAAATGTAGTGTGTAAATGTAGTGTGTAAAAGTAGTGTGTAAAAGTAGTGTGTAAAAGTAGTGTGTAAATGTAGTGTGTAAAAGTAGTGTGTAAAAGTAGTGTGTAAATGTAGTGTGTAAAAGTAGTGTGTAAATTGATGTTTCAGAATTTCCTGAAGCCAAATGGTCCATAAATGAAAACGAAGATGCAAACCAAGCCTGTTTTGAATGAACTGTTTTGTGATGTTACAAAAATGCCATTTTTCCACCTGTCCAGTTAACTACAACCAAGAGGACTGCTGTATCTCTCTTAGTCTGAACAGTCTCTTTAAATGAATCACAGAAACAGGGCAGCCAAACAGGTCAGAGGTCATTTACATATACACTATATGGACAACATTTTTGGACAAAAGTACTGGTTTTACACCTGTTCGTTCATTGTTTCTTCCGAAATCAAGGATGTTCTGCTGGTGTAACTGTCTCTACAGTCCAGGGAAGAAAACTTGATTTTGCAAGATTTTGAAGCAACACTGTGAGCGATTAGAGTTTAGTGGGGTCAGTGGGTCCCTCAAATGTTATTAATACACATAAGGATAATAGATACAATGGATATGGGCCAATGCCGCCATCCTTGTTGTTGCCATGGAAACCGAACATTTTTAATGTAAAGCAAATATTATCATTCCCGACTCCTCTCCTCAACTTCCAGAAACCCTGCAGAAATGTAGCGTTAAACTGAGAGAGTGTAAACTCCCAGATGCTGGAATTTGGCCATTAGGAGGATGGTAATCATTCGTTTTATTGGATCATGTGTTGTCTTTGCCATTTTCATTTGAAAGATGATGTTACTGTAAATCGGAGAGAGGGTGAGAATGGCTATGTTGTTTCATCTGTGTCCAAAAATGAGCTTTTATGAGAACAATGGAAAAAGAATGACAAAAAATAACTTTAACAAGTGGACGGAAAAACCTCTGGAGGAGCTTCAAGCTCATTCTCCAATTCGTTCTTTCTTTCTCTCTCTCTCTCTCTCTCTCTCTCGAAATCCTTCTTCCCTGTTTGTCCCTCTGACTGTCTGTCTCTCCTCTCGCTGTTTATATGCCAACTTCCACTATAAAATCTCATTATTGTTTGATTTATGAGCTTCTGCTGACATTGTAGTGTTTTCCTGCAGTCAGGAAGCTGTAGATCACTGTCCATAGACTGACCACATAAACGGCAAGACCAGTGGCCTCACCATGGGAGAGAGGAGAAAAGGAGAGGGAAAGAGAGGGAGTGTATGTGAGGAAAGTCCAAATCCACATCTTCCATACAGTGTATATCAGGAGATCTGTGGGAAACTTCTTTGGTCTTGGTTGGAGGTGGAGCTCAATGTCACTAATGTAAAGTGTGACTAACACACGTCTCTAAATCTTCACTTTTGATGTTTTCAGGGAGTTTGGAGAGGGTGATGAGGAGATTTCTACGTAATTAGGTGTCCGGTGAGCATGTCTCCTTCTGAACTCCTCGACCCACCAAGTCATGATGGTAGTAATACGGACATAGGCCTGCAGTGTATCAGATGAAGCCTCATACTGAATGGTAACCAGGTTTTCCAAATGGTATTCATTGTATGACTTGAATTCATGGACAGCACACTGTATGCTGACTCCACAGACACTTCCTGGAACCTTCTCTTTCCCCAGGAGACCACAGGACGGTTGTCATTTTCAAAAAATGTTTCAGGCTCAATGTGAACAATATGTTTCCAGAGTCCCGAGCTCCAGCAGAGGAATGCAGAATCTGCATCTTATTAAGACTAGGTTATAAACTTATCATGACAGGGGGAGGGGGGGGGGGTCAGCTTACTGAATCCTTATATGCTGCATTAAGTTATGGTGGTATTTTTGTCTTGGTCTTACTGTGACCCTTGATGGTTGTTAAAAATGCCAACATAGGATGTTACCCAGGAGTCGTTTAGCTATACTATTCATTACATAGGTCCATTATGACTCATTCAGCTCTGTGCTTCAATAACCATAGGCCTAGTGTCCAGGCCTTCAACCAGGTACTTGAGTACTTGCCTAACAAGCAACAGTACTGAAATACTTAAGTCACTATTCAGATGTTTATTACAGCAGATGTAATGGCTACAACAGCAGAAGACTATGACGGGTTCCACTTCTGTCAGCCAAGAACAGAAAGCTGAGGCTGCAGTGGGTACTGACTCACCAACACTAGCCAAGTGAAAGCTGTAATCTTCATCTGCCCTCATGTTGATTAAAGTGCACAGTTCCTGGCCCAAGATATTACTAACCCTTCCAAGTAGACTAATCATTAGTATGCCAAGTGCAGTTATTATTTTTGGTTCATTCAGTACTTTAATAAAGTTCTGATGAATAAACTTTACTATTTTAATTCCATTTAATCCTTCTTCTGAGTTTAATTTCATTCTGTTCTGTTGGTTCAGCTTTGCTATTGCTAACACTGCTCACTTTTTAGCTTTAGCATCTTATTCCACTTTAAAAAGAGCAGAATTACAGCCTAGCAAACTTCAGTTCTTGTGCTAATAGATCTGATATGTACTAAGATGTTTCACTGTAGTTCAGTTGGAAAGTCAGCACTTGAGGAGTGTTTGAATGCAATACATTTTTACTAGTTTTTGGGAGTTTTTGGGAGTTACTGTTTTACTCTTTCACTGTTTCACTCAGTCTGGTTTTAGGCTGCTCTACCCACCCCGCTGGTCTCCTGTAAGCTCTTATCTGTAAACAGAGCATGTGCTGTGACATATGGGGTGCTAGCTGTGAGGGTTTAAAGAGAGAATCTCGGCTGGACGGTCCGTTTATGTTCCTCCGGGCCTCTCCAAAGTGTCAAACAGTCTAGTTACTGATGAGCTGTGAGGCTCCACTCGCCGCCGTCCCGACGCTTTTTCCCTTCTTCTTCGTCAGCGGACAGTTTCTTTTTCGTCTCGCTCCTCAGCGTGTTTCCCACAGGTGCGGTGACACGACTGACGTGAGGGAGAAGAAGTGCAGACTGGACTGAAAAAGCCAGTCTAAGTGTAAAAGTGTTACTGCAATAAAATAATGGCTGAACTAGAGATAAAAGTAGCTAGCAAAAGCTATAGTCCCGGACCCTTGCGACTAAAATGCGAAAAGAATTTTGAACAGTGAGAAGTGTAAGCATTGAGAAAGATATCTGAGTGAATGCAATGAAATTAAAGCCAAAAGAGAAGTTATTAACTCAATTTATGTGAAATAAATGACATTTTTTTTAAAGTCTGTCAAGGCAAATTAGCATTAGCTAAATCTCAGAAAAGGACAAAACAAATTAGAACTGAGTGAATGTAACTAATTTCATGTGTCTTTTTGAGTTTCACAGTATCATGATAATCATGATAATATGTAAAACAGCTTAGCATTCCCACTGTTGTCACTTAGCAGCAGTTAGCAGAGATAATGTGCCGTTTGTGAAGCAGGCTGTGGTCCATCTTGCTTTTAGCTCAGTCTTGGAAACACTTGTTGGGCTTCTAGTAGAAGTTTCTACTTAAAAGGTTCCAGAGTGTTTTCTGTTCCAGAGAAACTTAGCAAGTCAAACTCAGTTCACAGTGTTGGTGATAGGAACCAGATATCTGAAGTGTTTAATGCCTCTAAAAGCTTCTAAGCACTAAGACTCTTTCACCCCCTCACTGTAAGAGTAAATGTAAAAATGTGTTCCATCTGTATGTATGGACAAAAGTATTGGGCCAATACATTGGGGAAGAGTTCATCCTGCAGTATGTTGGATGATCACCACTCCACCTCATCAACAACTCCACAACTCCTCCAAAAAAAAAAAAAAAAACTGGATGGAGCACCATCATCTATCTTGCCAGAGAACACAGTTCCACTGCTCCACAGCTCAATGCTGGAGGGGCTTTATACCCCTCAAGCACACACCTGGCATTAGGCAGAATGGTGCCAATAGCTTCATGTTTATCTGCTCCAGAGAGTCCTATTCTATTGGCAGTACTTTTCTAGAGGGAGTAGACAAGCTGTCTGTGTGTATTTGCACATCTGTGTCAGCAATAGGTGCAACTTAAAGAGTCTGAATGCATTCGATAGAAGGGGTGTCCACAAACTTTTGGACAAGTTGGACGAGTTTGGACGATTTTTAGTGTGGACCGTTATTATGCATGGTACTGTGTTGGCCCTGAAGTGAAGTAGAACTACAGTTAACGCTCCAAGCATATAGACAGCCTAAATGTGAATCAGTGGTGTGAAGATGTGACGCTAAAATCTGCATTTGCTTCATACAACAGGTTGCAAATCTTAAACAGGAGGAAACAGGATGAGAGCTGTGCAACGGTGAGCGATCACTGAGGACCGGATGAATGGAGCCAGTGGAGGTTTGAGATCACCTTGGTAGGACACAGTGTGGATACGACCAGCGATGTGGTGTAGGCCTCTTTCTCTTTACCATATGTTCAACACTGATTATGAGAAAAGAGAGAGAGAGAGCGAGAGAGCAAGGGTGCCTACAAAACAACTTTTTTTCAGCTTTATCATTGCCAGATGTTCACCAAACACCAAAACCCACCAGAACCTCAGAGAGAGAGAGAGAGAGAGAGAGAGAGAGTGCGAGAGAGAGAAATAATGAGAGAATGAGTTAAATGAAATGTTCTCCTTTAAAGTCATTTCGCGAGGAGCCAAAGCCAGACAAGATGGGGTTTTATCAGGACAGACGGGATTTAATAAAACTGTTTGTCAAAAGGGAGACAGATGGAAAAATGAATTACTTCGGAAGCGTCTAGGGATATTTACCCACCATATGATGTGGGTGTATTGACTCACTTTTAACTGTAATGCCCCACTGACTCTTACTGAGTATATTTACAGGTTTTTCATGGGAAACAAAACAACGTATTACAGATCTGAAGATGCAGTTAGATCATGTGATCTATAAAGGACAGCAAGTCAGCATTTCATAACCAGTCAGTGAAAATCAGTAAGAAAGCCCTGCTGGTTCAGCCTCTGGAGGTCTTGTTACTTCAGAGTAACTTCAGGACAGTTTAAAAGAAGATTTCGGTAAAAATCAAGTTGAAACAGTTTACAGATGCATGGTCACACATACACAAAAAATCTGACATCTGTAGTTCTGCTGCGTTTCGATCACCTTGGATGTCGAAGTTGGGAATGACATTCCACCTGGGTTGACCACTCTCCGGTTCAACATTTCAATAGATGTATTCCTGGGACTCCTGGGACATAACAGGTGTTCAGATTCAGCATAAAACACCAGTAAAAAACTTGTTAGCTAAAGTTAGGAACAGTAACAGGTAGCTAAAGAGTTTACCACGACTGGTTTGACTATCCTTTACTGGTGTTTTATGGTGAATATGAGCAAAATATGTCTAACTTGTTACTTAGCATTCTGATTGGCTGTCTGCTTGTTCATGTGTATGCACTGATCTGTACAATGGGAAACAGATTGTTGAGAGCCTTTTAGAGTGGGAAATGGTGATGGGACTAGAAAAAAATATGAATTTCAAGCTAAAAGTGATTTTAAAGTGATTTTCATTGAAGGACTAAGTAGCTTTTAAGCGAGAAATGATCGGGATTCGAACCAGTGACCATCTGATCGCTGAAAAGAGATGATCTTCTGTGTCAGCAATGGGTGCAACTTAAAGTAGCTCAATGCATTCATTGGAAGCCGTGTCCACAAACATTTGGACATATGGTGTTTTTTTATATTTTGTCACAGAAAAAATAAGCGATGTCAAACTAATGAACTTCCAGACTGATTTAAACTGTTTGTGTACTAAATGCAGACTTGACACATTTAGCGCATGTTCGATTTCGGCATCGCAGGCTAAAGAAATGTGTGCTTCTACTTATGAAGTGTGCTTTGTGCTTCGTATCCATAAGCGTCCTCCACGCGTGCCACTGGCGTATGAAGTTCTATTTGGGCTGCCTGTGGTTCTGGCGCTGACAGGGCGCTCGATAGCATCTCAGAGAGCTGAAGAGAGGCTCTGTGCCCGACATGCTTTATACAAGCACGGCCTTGTCTCTGTCCCGGGATCAGGCCTCCATCACAGATACCCAATACAATGCAGGCCTGGATTAAACATGTCATATTTCAGGCTTGTTTGTCATCGAGCTCGGATGGCACCTCTTGCCAGCGGGATGCGGCTGGGAGGCCACAGTTATTAATGCTCTGCACTTTTAAGCAGTTCCAGGACCAGCGATTGCTGCCTAAATACTGTCCTGAGTGTAAAGAGGATAAACCGATATTGGAGCCGTTTAAAAGAACAGCATTTGTCAAATAGTATTACAGTGATGTGTCAATGCAGTGTTTAGAGGGGAAGAGAGAGAAATACACTACAGTTTGTACTCTGTGTAGAATGTTGATGTGCTGCAGCTGTTTGAGGCTACAGTCTTTAGGGTTTAAGTGCTGTATATTGTCGCTGTTGGAAGCTATTGGTTTTCTTCAGTACTGTAGAGCCCTTTCTGCTGAGAGCAGGTTTTCAGATTCAGTGCTATACTTACATACACTACGGATGTTAAAATAAGGTACTGCAGAGGGTTTGGAGAGCAATCATTGAAGGAGACTGGGTCCAAGCATTCTAGCAAGCCAGTGGTGACAGTGGAAAGAACCAGCCACCCCCCCCCCCCCCTTTTTACCGCATGAAATCTTAAGAGGAAAAAGGGAACCCATCCTGATTGGACTTTTGTAAAGCTGCTTTCTCGATCAGAAGGTACAATATGTGCTACACTGTGGAAAAATGGGCTTCTGAAGTACAGGTGTGTGTGTGCACAGCTCGAGCCAGGGCAGTATTCAAACACTCACAACTACACTATTGTTTATTCTGACAGCAGTGTGGTGAGAGGTGGAGAGGTGTGTCCTGACTGAAAGGACACACTCCTGCTCAGATCTGATCAACTACTCGGTCCTTCCCTGCTCTCTTCCCGTCTGTTAGCTAGATCGCTGGAGCCAGGGACCCGGTGCTTTCCTCCAAACGTGTCGGCTACCTGGCAATGCCACATCGACAACAGGTAACAAAAAGAGCCACTGTCTGGCCCAGCATGTATCTGAGAAGACGTGTTAAGTCCTTACCCTCCTAATGTGAGGAGCATTGGAGTGGCTTTGAATGAATGGGTCAATTGGCAGTACCAAACTGGGAGAAAAAACAGCCTTTCTAAACTATATAGGAGACCAATTCCTTTAACATGACAAGCGATTGTAAACT
Source organism: Salminus brasiliensis (assembly GCF_030463535.1). NCBI lineage: Eukaryota > Metazoa > Chordata > Actinopteri > Characiformes > Bryconidae > Salminus > Salminus brasiliensis. The sequence continues at coordinate 7,802,113 of NC_132900.1, forward strand.
TATGAACAGCAGTGCAGATTCCGTTACATGACCTTGAACAATCTCCAGTCAGCATCTCATCAATAAACAACTGTCCATTATCCTGAGGCAGTATGAGCGGGCAGAGCTAAAAAATGACTGATGGACAGGCACTGGTCGACATTAGAGTCGTCTTTCTTGGCTTTAGGCCTTTATTGGATACAGATACGTTGAAAGGCCCTGTGCATACCAGCCTTAAAAAGAGTCTAGCCCATACTGTGACCTGTGTAAATCCAAATCTGAAGGATGAGGGACTTCCAATAGCCCTCAGCCAGACTGTGGATAGTTCTGTTGTCAGTTAAAGAGTCAGTTTACTTGAATACAGGCTCATTCATATGCTGGGAAACGCTGTTTAATATAGTAAAATCCCCATCATCCCCTTCATCAACTGTGAAGTGGTTATGGGATTAATAGCAAGCCCAGGCTTGCAGTCGATTATTAGTAAAGCAGTGTCAGATTCCTCTTTCAACTCTTTCAAGCGTTGTTACCTGCCACTGTGTGTGTCTGTCTGTGTGTGAGTGTGTATTGTGTTTGTGTGTAATGTGTATAATGTCTCTCTATGGGATAATCACCATTTGTCTTTGTGCCTCTTTAAAACAAAGCTAGAAGTTGAAAAGGAATGAAAACTTGGCTTAATGGTGATCTTTTGAAGCTTGTGCTTATGCTCCTTTTATCTGATTAAAGGAAGACGTTGTGAATACTTTTCTTGGCTTCGTGGAGCTAAGCGAAAACCACAGAGGAGAAAAAAACATCCCTAATTTGCCTCTCATCTTTCTAGATAAACAGTCATCTGTGTATGTATGCGTGTGCGCGTCTATGTCAGCAATGATATCACTAACGCTTTTCACACACAGGAAGAACACCTGGGTCTGAATGAAATTAATATCTCCACGTCTTCACGTCTGTTACTCTTAGCATATGAACAAGAAAATGAGTTAGATAGTTACTGGTCAGAGAGAATTTCTTTAAAAAGCCAAGTCCAGTCCAGTGGTGTAGTGGTATCTGGATAGGTGTATAGGCCTATACAGTACCTTGTTAGGAGCATTGGGGCTAGTGGCTAGGGTCTTGTGCAAATAATAAAATTACATTATAGACAGACTGTACTACAAAAAATAACACAATTATTTTACTTTTAAAATATCGTAATCATAGGTGATATAGAGGTGAACTCCCCAGATAGCAATGAGAATGCAGAGTGGCCTACACTGTGAGGCCATGCTTCTGCGTATAATGCGTAGTTGCATCTACACCACTCTGCAGCCAAAACAGAGTCTGGTGTGGAGGTCACAGTGTCACTGTGTTGACGCTCTTGCCATTTTTACAAACGACGGCGACTAAAACTGAGCATATTATGTCAGAGATCAAAATAGCTGTTGTTTATTTTTGCTAAAGTTTCAGCAATGAAGGAGTGAAGACATCAGAGGCGATGGTCGGTATGGCCATTGAACCAAGACAGGTGGTTCAACGGGTGATTGCATTAGCTAAATGCTAGCTGGATGGAACTAGTATTTTCTTAAAAAAGTGCCAAAGTGGCCAGCCTGAGAAAGCAAGCCCAAGAGGTTGATGAAGCAAGCTAGATGCTAGCCAGGTGCTAGGCTAATAGCTAACCCTACCAGACCCTACTACAATCTCTTCAGCTAGTGCACACCATACTGACTGGACTACTAACTCAGCATCTTGGCAACAATATCCAGTACGACCCAGGAGTTCATACAAAGTTTTCAAGGCTGTGTGAGGGGCATTTACCAGCCAATAAAAGCAGAGCTCATATTTCCATCAGGAAAATCAGTGTGTTTCATTCTGATGCAGAATAACAGGGTGGTAAATTGTATCCAAACAAAGTGAAATACACAGATCAACCAGGACATTTGCACTCCCTGAATTGGTCCACCATGTGCCGCCACAACAGATCTGACCATTCAAGGCATGGACTCAAGACACAAGACCTCTGAAGGTGGCCTATGGTGGTATCAGCCACTAAGACGTTAACAGCAGATCCTGTAAGTCCTGTAAGTTGTGAGGTGTGGCCTCCGTGGATCACATTAATGTGATATTAACCACTACATTCCAGAATAAAACCCAAAAGACCTGCCTTGCATTTTAGAGATGTTCTCACCCTAAAGTTGTCTAGCTATCACAGTTTGGTCTCCTGTCAAAGTGGCTCAGATTCTAATGCTTATTCTTAACCTTCATCACCTTCAAGAACTGACTGTACTGAACTTGTATATCCCAGTCCTTGACAGATACCAATGAAGATGAAGATGATCAGTGCTTTTAACGTCACCTGTCAGTGGTGCTAATGTTATGGCTGATGAATGCTTTATGTGTGCTTTATAGGCTAAATATAATTTTCAGGCCTACATCACAGTACCTGGTTTAGTCTTGTGAGTGAATTTGGATCAGACGTTTATTTAATGATGTTCTTTGCTGTTCCATAAATAATCTTTTCCATGTTTTCCATAATCTTACCCGTGTGTTATTTGTGCAGTTGTGTGACTTTGCTGTAAACAGGCTGAGCCGTGGCCATTTTTATTAGTTTTATTGAGTTTTATTACTTTTTTACACATATCAGTACGCCAGTGCAGCCTGCATCAGCTCAGTGGGCAAAAAGCCAGCTTTCCTTTCAGCGCTCCAGACCACCCAGAATGACCCTGTCCCTCTCTCTCTCTCTCTCTCTCTCTCTCTTGCAGTCGCCCCCTCTCGCTGCTCTCTGCTCTCCGATTACACAGCTTCAGTGGGTGCGAAAGGAAAATGTCACAGAGATGAAAAAAAAAAAGGAACTTGAACTTCAAACAGGAGGCTAATCTGAAGGAGCCACAGTTAATCGCCTGCATCTGTTCTTCAGAGAGAGAGAGCGAGGGAAAGGGACAGAGAGAGAGAGAGAGAGAGAGAGAGAGAGAGAGAGAGAGAGAGAAAGGCCTGGCCTATTGACCAGCTCCCTTACAGATTGAAGAGTGAACAGTGCTGGTATTGTGTAACAGGGATACTGGTGTATTATTGACTGTTTGTAAAATCCTTTGTGACTCAGTGAAAACGAGAAGCCTGTCTTGTTGTTGATGTTTATTGGTAAACAGAAATTGAATTGCTGTAAGACACTGAGAGACATTGTCTTAGGCTGGTCTTATTCTCGTTTCCGTTTCTGCTGAGCCTCTAAATTGCACTGAATGGCTGAATGGCTTCCTTAATAAAGGGGAGTCCTATGAATGCCTTTATAATTAAAACGTAAACAAAGGCGTTGAGAGGGTTTGGTGTGAAATACTGAGTAGGTCCCCCTTGATCCGCCACAGCAGATCTGACCATTCGAGGCATGGACTACACAAGATTTCTGAAGGTGTCCTGAGGTATCTGGCACGACATTAGCAGCAGATCCCTTAACTCCTGTGAGTTGTGAGGTGGGACCTCTATATGGATCGCATTAGTGTGCCTGAGGTGCCTGTGACCCAGACGCCAGTTGACTGGTTGTCCCTTTTTTGGAGAACCTTTAGTAGGTACTGACCACTGCATACCAGAAAATGTCTACATGACCTGCCTGATGTTTGGGAGATGTTCTGACCCAGTCCTCTAGAGATCACAGTTTGGCTCTTGTCAAAGTTGCTCAGATTCTTATGCGTGACCATTTTCCCTGCTTGTAACAGGAATCTCATCTGTTCACTTGCTGCCTAATATATCCACCCCTTGACAGATGATGCCAGTGTATATGAAGATCTGTGTATATTCCTTATTCACGTCACCTGTCAGTGCTAATGTTATGGCTGATCAGTATATGTTGTCTTAGGCCTGAGGCAGTGTTTTATAATAGTTTTGAGATGAAGGCCTTGGACTTTTTTGGGGAAAAAATGCATCCGTTGCGTTCAGATAATAAATTGTCCCCCTAAAAGTTTTTTTTTCAAGTGTGTCACTATTTTACACACCTGACATCGTCAACATTACAAATAACACTCTGAAGACGTCACAGGGGGTTTTGGGCAGTAATTTAAATGGCTATATTTGTGTTGTAGACATTGTGAATGACTTAGATCAGTGAAATCCTCCTTAAATGCTCTATTAGTGCAGCGATGCTTTGCTAACAGTCAGGGCAGTAAAGCTCACTGGATTCATTCGAACTGCTCTGTATTCAAAGTGCCATTCCTCCTCATTTCTGTCCTGTTCAGGGGAAAAAAGACCCTGTGCAGTTTTCAGTCTCTCTCAGTCTAGATCTCACCCAGGACAGCTAGTGCCAGATGGTTTACATGTGTGTATGTGTGTGTACCATAAACGTTCCGTCTCATTGGGGCCCAGCAAGCCGTAGACAGGAGTGGGTTAAGCGGAGTGTGTTTGTTAATATCTTTCCACAGGACCTCTAACGCGACTGGACATTTCAGACGGAGCAGATGATCAGAATGGACATTCTAACCCTCATAATGTAAACAACTAAACAGTCTATCAAACGACAGAGTTTTAATAAAGATCTATAAAAATCTCCAGAACCTCATAAATAGTTTGTAGCGTCCTGCTTCAGATTGTTTGCCTTGTTCTGGATCATGCACTTGCGCAGATCTCCACATCGATGGGGGCTTTCTCCACTAGCATGTCGACCCTCCTCCACTCGTGGCATAACCAGTAACCTGATTGGCTCTTTTTGTTGAAGGCCGGGACTTAATCCGTAAACATACGCCGTATTGAGTATAGCGAGAACTCCCGTTCAATAAACCAGTGGCCACTATTCTTATTTATATCGTCTCTGGCTCTATCCGTACCACAAAACGTGAGCCTCACAGCATCAGCCGTTATCTTGGATACAGGGCTCAACAGGTACCTCCACTCACTCTGTCCTGGTGTTTTGGAATTGTTACTGCTGCATAGCTGTAACTCAGTTTCTTTAGGGTTATAGGGTTCTATAGGGTCATAGGGTCACACTCTAGCTAAAGCTGAAAAAGCTGCATTATATATTATATATTAATATCAATCAATATACAGGAAATAAAGCAATTCTTCGCAAAAGCAAAACTGGCACCTTAGTAGAAAAGTATTTTGTTTAATGTTAGCACTGAATACAGTATTTTTGTGGACATGTTCACCATATTGAGGCCTTAACAGTCAAAGTTTCCTTTAACACACTTGCATGGGACCACCTGAGACAACAGTTTAAGTCCCTGTCAGAATTTGAAGTGTGCTGAACAGTGGGCAGTGCTGCTGTTTGGCCTTCACTCCTCCTGACTCAGTCAGTTCCCGACAGTAAGCTCACACCTGGGTCTGACCAGGGCTGAGGTCAAACCAGGGTTAAAGAGTCTAGCTTTACACCAGCGTTTCATTTTTCCCCCTCTTCTGCCACCCCTCGCCCCCCTCTTGCTCCTCCCTGGTAGCGTCTGCATTCTTTCAGGGCTGGAAAAAACAGAGGCTATCCAGTTTGACTGATAGCAGCTCAGAAAGAGCCATGTGGTCAGTGGCCTTGACACTAGCTCAGAAACACATGTCCACTAGACACACACACACACACACACACACATGCTTACACACAAAGGTACAAACAGACAGCAAAACTCTTTCTCTCTCTCTCTCTCTCTCTCTCTCTCTCTCTCTCTCTCTCTCTCTCTCTTTCACACACACACACACACACAGGCACACACAGGCACACACATTCACCCTCGGGGTCACCCCAGCATGGCCGTTGGAGATGATTAGGGAGATGCCAGAATCAAAGGGAGCAATCGGCTAAATTAAAGGGCAGCCTAAACACTGATCTCCCTCCCACCCCTTCCTCTGCCCCAACCCGACCCGTCCCGTCCCGTACGGAGGAATGAAGCTGCCTTTCATTTTTGCAGCCTCTCTAATTTAGCTTGTCTTCTTCAGACGCAGGGGGTGGGGATTGTGTTGGGGGCTGATCTGTGTTCAGCAGTTCAGCAGAGAAAGACTCTCTACTAACGTTACAAAAAGGATTTGGGGTGCAGAGGTTGAACGCCATTTACATACATTACTAACACCGCTTAATGCACTCTCAGATATTCACTGTCTGTCTCAGGTTTCACTCCTGGTAGCCTTGGTAGATGATGAATGCTTCTTCTGGATCCCTGTGAAGGAATTTGGTGTCACACATAAAGGCTTAAACTACAGGCTTTTTGTTTACTTATTAAACTTAAGACTTTCATTTGTGAGTCCAAATCACACAGCTTTAACATATAGTTTGAGATGAGGAGACATTGAACTAGCACAAATTAGTCATGGATTTCCACCTAGGCCTCTAGTTCTGTGAGGTTCTTGGCCCATCTTGCTGCACTGCTCTTTTGAGGTCTAGCTACAGAGCTTTCAATGAAGTTGAGGTTGGGAGACTGTGAAGACCATTGTGTTGAGGCCATCCTTTTTACATCTTCAGCTTTTTTACAGATGGTGTGATGTTTGCTTCCAGATTTTTCTCATTCTTCCTGCTACCAGTAAAATGTTCCCTGTGTCACTGGCTGCAACACAATCCCAAGACATGAATCTATCCACCCCCATGCTTAACAGTTGGAAAGGTGTTCTTTTCACGAAATTCTGCACCCTTTCATGAAATTTCTCCAGACATCCAGTCTCTCACAGCACTTTCCTCAATGCAGATAAAACATTCTATTTTAACCTGTTTCCTAAGTACACTAGCATTGTTTAGATGTTTCTCTGAAAAACTGCTGATGCTAAATGTTGTGGTTTCTTCTGATGACTCTTACATTAAGGACATATTTGTGCAGGTGTCACTGCACAGTAGAACAGTGCACCACCACTTCAGAGTCTGCCAAATCTTCCTGAAGGTCTTTAAAACTTTCAAACTGGGGTATATGTTTGTCAAATGATTTTGAGCAGGCCATGGCCCGGACAAGGTGATTAAAGTCGGAGACCCTGGAAAAATAACCTAAGAGCTCAGAAGTGTTGGGGTCCATAGTGTTCACTCTAAAACATTCAGTACTATAAATTACTGAGTAACTACTGAACTATTCATTACTACTATATCTTCTTCAACAACAACTGTATTATTAATTGATTCAGTACCTACCATATATCATTTAGTAACTACTGTAATTCATTTAGTACCTACTATATATCATTTAGTAGCTATTAAAAAATAGCTACTACTATTATACATTACTTAGTACTATATATATTATTTAGTATTTCGTATTCTTTCCTACATATTATTCAGGACCTACTATAAATGATTAAGTAATTTTTACAAACAACTACTATTACTATAAATGATTCAGTACTATATCTATTATTCAGTAAGTAGTATTCACTACTATATATTATTTACTAACTACATGCAGGTACTTCACAAAGAGAGCATTCTTAAGTGCTGACACCCTCCTGCTGGACTCTGTGCGGAGGGAGGTGCCGGAACAGAGCAGGTTCAGCGTTTATTGAATGGTAATGTATTATTGTGCTGAGGACAGAGCTGTAAAGGCTGCTGATAGATGAGCATCAACAGGAAAGGGAAAATATTAGCTTTGGCCAAAGAGCTGAGAACCGCACTGTGCTCACGTACTGCAACACACAATCTTTCCTTATGTCTCCCACTGCGCTTTTATCAAACACACAGTCTTTACATGTGCACACACACTCTCTAACTCACTCTCTAAATCTCTCTCTCTCTCTCTCTCTCTCTCTCTCTCTCTCTTCAGGCATGTGACCCTGTGTGTTTGATGTGAAGTGTTTCCTGACTGTCTGTCAGCAGAGCAACAGTGATTTATGACCCACACAGCGTCCTTCACATTTCTCTCTCTCTCTCTCTGTTTCTCGCTTTCTCTGTCTAATACACCCCCCTACACACGTATTTGTTTGTTTTCATACAATGACAGGATGTAGAATTATACAGCTCTGGAAAAAATGAGAGACTACTTAAATTTGTCCCTAAATTTGAATCTCTACATGTATGACAGCCATTTTATTTCAGGCATTTCATCAAACAAAGCTGAGTTACCTGAATTTGCAGACTATGAATGGCATAAAGCCCCAACAGCAATGTGAAAGACTAGTGGAGAGCCGGCCAAGACATGAGAGCTGTGATTGGCAGTCAAGACTATTTCACCTTAGGGATTTTTGAATGCTCTCAAAGTTCAAATATTAGTACTGTGTTTAAATCTAAATAATAATAAATTCTTTGCATTATAATTATTATCATCATTTCTTTGCATTATTTGCATTTCTGTAAATAAATGCTCTAAATAGTAATATTTGTATTTGGAATTTAGGGCAAATTGTCCATGGTTTATGAAATACAATGCAGATGCTAATTTCCCTGAACACACTGCCTATAAATAGTGAAACCAGAGAAACTGATCATGTAGGGTGGTTTCTTCATTTTTTCCTGAAGCTGTACATAAGAGTCATGTGATTTACATTATAATTTCTAAAGGATCATTTTTCTTAACTTGTCTCTCTATAGATATAATATTATATATAATTATATCATTATATAAAGATATAATTATTATCATAACATTTTTTTTCTTTTTTGTTACATTTTTGTTCTGATCTTTTTTTTTAGATGTTTTAATTATTTGTCAGAAACCGAACGTGTCTCATTATCATTACAGTACATAGATGAAATACATATAAGATTCTCAAATCTTTCAACTGTATAATATGTTCTGAAGATAAAAGAATGCAGCTTCTTTTTATTTAAGCTATTTATCTCATTACCATTACCTCTGGCCTGTATTTAAAGAAATACTTTAAAGAAGAAGAAAAACAGTAACTTTAATAAAAAATAACTATTTGAATTTTCAGCACATTTAATCACATATGCAAACAGTGTATTACACATGAAGATAATACTTATATGAATGAAACAAACAAATAAATAAATGTGCACGCAAAATGCCATTAAAACAAGTTTAAGTATCAAACATAGAGAATAAATAAAATCTCATGAGCAGGTATAAGACTGCACAAATAATAACACTTGTATTGTTATGTTTTATATACACTATATGTCCAAATGTTTGTGGACACCCCTTCAAATGAATGCATTCAGATACTTTAAGTTGCACCCAGCTGACACAGCAGTGAGCTGTGGAGCAGTGGAACTGTGTTCTCTGGAATGATGGATGGTGCTCCATTCAATACTTTTGGGATGAGTTGGGGGTGAGGTGGGGTAGTGATAATGCAACATTTGCTGTAATGCTCTTGTTGCTGAATGCAATCAAATGCAATCAAACACACACACACACTCCTTTCATATGGAGTTCCTCACACACAAACAATCAGTGGCAAGAACATTAGTGAGATCAGGACATTGGATGATCACAGCCCCACCTCAACCCCAATTCTTCAACCATCATTCCAGAAAACACAGTTCCACTGCTCCACAGCTCACTGCTGGGGGGCTTTATACCATTCTAGCACATGCCTGGCATTAGGTTCATCAGGTTCATGCTTATCTGCTCCTATTCTATTGGTAGTACTTCTCTTCATGGACTAGATAGCTGTGTATTGTGTATAGCATGGAGAAGATAATAGCTGTGTAACAAATCATTCCAAGGTTTTAAGGGACGAAGTGTGGTTCTGCTGTGGACTCATCAGTGGCATAATAGTATAATCCTGATTAGTCATAAACCAATCTGAGAAATATTAAATTCAAGATGTTTTACTTAACAAGACACATATAATCCACTGCCTAGTAAAAAATACAAAAGCTTTGCTCGGTTTTCGCTTTTCTGCAGACATTTTCCCAAAGCAGCTTTACAGAAGGGCAGGTCCAGACCCCTAATGCTGCTGTGCTGTGGAGACAGTCGGTCACTCTTAAAGTCCACGCTTGTGGTTTTGTGTACTTGTGAGGGCGTTTGCTTGCTTTCTGGTAAGTGTCCAAGTGTGTCCCATTTCTCATACGTGTGAAGGCACAGTAAACACATGCTAAACACACCATTAGCGCAAAGTGTATATCCCACAATGCAACACACTGGTGACATATCACTGTGAACATGAGAAAGAACCCATGCACAAATTGAAAATAATTTTATGTGAACATGAGGAGGAACCACCAAGAGGAACCAGACTCAAATGGAAATTGTTCAGTGAACATGAAGAAGAACCATTCAGAGGAACCAGAAAGCTTGTTGAACATTAGTGAGAAACACTGAGAAGAACCAAGACTCCTGTAGTTCCTGCTCTGATTCCTCACTGCTCTGTGTGCTCTCTAGTCCTAAGCTGGCATGAACACTGAGATATGAGAGTGTGTGCTTAATTCTGCAAGTCTTGTGGTTCTTGGGCGTAATGGTCATGAAAACATTCCCTTAAAGGCTTCTATTGTACCATTGTTCTATTGAACATTAAGTTGCTATGACGACCTCCATTCTCTCCCGTTACAGTGAGATTTCGATGTTTGAATAAGCCGTGCTTTAAGCTGTCGTTGCAATGCCAGTGTAATATCTGTGCTTATTCAGTTCGTCATCTCCCTCCCACCCCTCTCGTTCTAATTAGCCTCCAGTTTGATGTGCTGGATTAATAACAGCAGGCTCTTTGGAGCTCTTGATTAATGTTAATGTGCAGCAGGCGTGGTGCAGACAGTCAGTCTGCAGAGAGAAATGAGAAATGTGGTTTATTTAATCATGTGTGAATGAAGGAATGGCTCTGATAAACACACTCTCCCGTGAAGCGAGGATACAGCGAGCTGTCTCAAATCCACAACACACTTCTTATGTAGCTGAAACTGAAGAAATCTGAAAGGAGCAAACTTAACGTCTGTAGAGACTTTAACACACTATCTGTCTGTCTGTCTATTTATATATACATATGTCTATCTATCTATCTATCTATCTATCTATCTATCTATCTATCTGTCTATCTATCTATCTATCTATCTATCTATCTATCTATCTATCTATCTATCTATCTGTCTGTCTGTCTGTCTGTCTGTCTGTTCATCTATCTATCTATCTATCTATCTATCTATCTGTCTGTCTGTCTGTCTGTCTGTCGTTTTGTCAATCTATCTATGTCTAAAGTCTAAAACATGATCAGAAACTATCAATAATTTTTCTGAGGAGGCATTTGAGTTTGAATCAATTACTTTTCACAACACACACAAAAAAAACCCCAGTAAAGCAGAAAATCAGCATTGTACAGTGGCGTTGTACAGTGTTAATTTGCTAAAATATATTTTTTTACACATAAATGACAAAAACACTCAAATTAGTTCTTGCAGGAAATGGACAAAAAACATCCTATTCACCTTTTATTCACACAATATTTAGAACTAATCTTTCTGTTGTTTGCCATTGTCTATATTGTCTGATCTGTTTGGTTCTCTTGCTATTGAAAGTGTATATTGAACTGTTGCATTGCACTGCGCAAGAATACACAACCTGTAGAGCTTTAAAAGCTAGGCTAAGCCCATCCAAGTTGATAAAACAATACGTGTTGATACAGATGGTTTGAGGAGAAGGAGCAAAGGAGCCAAGTAGGACGCAGTGATTTCACTCGGGTCATCGAGGTCACGTTCATTAGATCATCATCAGTCCTTCAAAGCTCCATTCAGACAGGGCGGAAAAGCAGGACTGGCAGGAGAGAGCGTGGAACTCAGCAGGAGCGTGAGGATGGTGACAGAAGATATGCTTTATCATTTATTCCCTCTCAGTGGGACAGCAGCTGGAGGGCGGCTCGTATTAACCAGGCAAAAACAGAACAGACCCACAAAATCTCCAAAAAGTGAAGAAATGAGTGTTTAGCATGTGACCTAAACTTTATATGTTTGACTATATATGCTATATATATGCTTCTTAGAAGACAAGAAGATAGAGCTTATATGTCCAAATATTTGTGGACATCCCTTCTCATACTAATGTAATGCAATCGACTATGTTTGGTTGCACTCTTTGCTGATGCAGACGTGTCATATCATTTTCCTCCTAACAGAGATCAGTTATTCCCTAACCCTAATTAATTAAGATATGTCAGTGTGTAAAGAGCCAATGTAAAGGTTCTAGAAAGAACCCTTACAACTATTATACACTATACGTCCAAATGTTTGTGGACAACTCTTCGGCACCCTTTCTCTGACACAACAGTGCAAATGCACACACAAACATAGCTTGTCTAGTATATGTAGAGAAGTATTGGCAACAGAATAGGATTAACTGAACTGAATGCAATCAAATCTTCACAGCAGTGCTCTAAAAAAAAAGTAGAGACAGTTGCTCCAATAAAAGCAGGAGAAACTAATTTTTTAAAAACTCTTGATTTCAGAAGAAACAACGAATGAGCAGGTGTCCCAATACCTTTGTCCACATAGTGTAATTCATTAGGGTCATTTATTGTTTAAGTATTCAGTTACATTTAAATTTCAGCCCACAACAACTCTGACAACTCTGAACTTCTAAGAATAGTCTAATATGCATGTGTGAGAATAGCCTCAGTGAACTTCAACTACACCCTGTAGATCATGATATCTGTGGGGACCTCTCTGGTCTTGGATGGAGATGGAGCCTAATTACACTGTAATGTAAAGTGTGACTAACACGTGTCTCCAAGTCCTGATTTTTTGGTATTTTCAAAGTGTGTGGAAATGGTGTTATCTGTGATACAATAGGACGCTTTCTAAATAATTGGGTGCTTATTGAGCAAGTCCAAATCTCTCCCTCTGAGATCCTCAACAGAGCCTCTATTATTTCTAATGCTAACATCCACATTGTTTTAAGATTTAATTACCATTCTGAATTGGCCCTTTGGCAGTAATTCTCTCTTGCTGAGAGCCTTTTGTTGATGTTGAGCTCAGCTCCTTGGGGGTTTGATCTCTTTATAGTGGTTGCAGGCCAGCATTGCAGAGATTTTGACTGTATAATCACAATCCTTTCTTTAACACTTGATATGACTGATCTTCTCTAGAAGCTCTCATTAGACTTGATCTGTCCTATTTAGCTTTTCAGAGTCTTAAACCACATTGAGAACTGTACTCTTAGCAAAAATATCCCTGAGCACTACAAAAACGTTTAAACTATGGTGGCACATACTGCAGGCTTTTCACCACGGAGAAGAATATTTGTATTAGATGAGCCTTGTTTGCTTGTGTTACCCCATTAGTACTGCCTTAGCAGGTTAGCATGCTAGGGTACAGTTGGCTTTAAAAATGAAAAAATTCAAGTCTACCTACCAGCATTTTGATGTTCCTGCTTCAGAACCATTCAGAACCAGTGCAACCAGATCCTAGCTCTGTTTCCTGCCTTGAGATCATCTGTCATCCCTGGCCTGAGGTGATTGATTACGCTTCCCTGGCCTGAGCGTAGTTTTCTTTGGCTCAAGGTGATCGTTCATCCCTGGCTTGTGGTTGGTTCTCCCTGGCTTGTGGTTGGTTCTCCCTGGCCTGAGGTGATCGTTCATCCCTGGCCTGTGGTTGGTTCTCTCTGGCCTGTGGTTGGTTCTTATTCTTGGTCTGAGATGATCGTTCATCCCTGGCCTGTGTTTGGTTCTCCCTGGTCTGAGGTGATTGTTCATCCCTGGCCTGTGGTTGGTTCTCCCTGGTCTGAGGTGATCGTTCATCCCTGGCCTGTGTTTGGTTCTCCCTGGTCTGAGGTGATTGTTCATCCCTGGCCTGTGGTTGGTTCTTATTTCTGGTCTGAGGTGATCGTTCATCCCTGGCCTGTGGTTGGTTGTCCCTGGCCTGAGGTGATTGTTCATCCCTAGCCTGTGGTTGGTCTCTCTCTGGCCTAAGATGATCGTTGATCCTCAGCCTGTGGTTGGTTCTTGTTTTTCTTCTGAGGTGATTACTCCTTCTTGGCCTGAGTTTGGTTCTCCATTCTGCCCTGAGCCCATCTCTCCTCAGCTGGAGCCCAGCTCTCTTTAGCCTTAGCCTAGCTGTTCTTCTCGGCCTGAGCCCAGCTCTCCTCCTTAGCCTGAGACTAGCTTTTCTATGTAGCCTTAAATCCTCAGCCAATCCCAGCTCTTGCTCCTGATATAAAACGTTAAAAAGTTGTAATGAACATTGAATATTTCACATGAAAAGCCAGCGGAGAGCATAATTATGCTTATTTAGTTAAATGCAGTGCTGCACATTTTTAACTAAAATAATAATAAATAGGTAATTTACAACAGTTATCCTAGGCCTATAATATCTGAACTTTACACAAAGACTGGGAGAGGACAGCAACTGGCAGAAAAAGAGAGCAGAGGAGATGACAGAAGATGAGACGAGAAGAGAAAGAACGCCTGAAGAAAGACTAGATGTAAAATTGGAGAAGGCTGTGAGTGCTGATTGCTGTGTGAGCATATCTGGAGCTGATTACTGCACGATGACGGCTGAAGATGAGAGGAACTCTTCCCAGAACTGTCTTTAATGACATTAGAGCCATTTAGCCTGCTGAGGAGCATTAAATCAAGTTTGTCTTCAGGGGGGCATTTAAGTCCTAAAGCCACAGCAAGAAAACCTCATCTCAGCTCGAGCTGCAAAGTCAAAGAACAGAGTCTGAATCCTGGCAAAGACAGACGACATAACTCACAGCAAGCGCACAGTATGAAATAAGGGTGTGTGTTATAGCAAAAGTACATCATCACTGTACTGAAATACATTTTCACAATACATGACAAGCCTTGCGATATTTAGTTTTACTGAGGTTACTTTGGGAACTGATAGAGAAGTGGGAAGATTAATGGAGGAATTCATGTGAAATGGTTCCCTATAGAGAAATTTACAGATTCAGGTTTGGTGAAAGGAACCAGGGGTTGCAATGTCACAAAACCTCAAGTGAGCAGTGGACCTACACTTTTATATTATTCTAATGCTGATTATAATAAAACAGTGGTGAATATGAAGATAACAAGTTTTCATTAAGTGCTATTTTGCTGTTCAACACAACACATAATAACACACAAGCAGTTGTACTGTTCAGTTGCACTGTAAACATCCACAGTGCAGGCTAGAAAAAGTAAGTGATCACTTGACTTAATACGTAGATCCCCGTTTAGCAGCAATCACCTCCACCAAATGTTTCCTGAAGGCAATAAGTTCAGGAAGGATTTTGACCAATTACACAGTCATATCAGAATATTATGACCATGTTTGGAATTTTATCAACTCCACTTACCATCTAGGAGCACACTGTGACTCTATAATTCCAGACTGTAGTCTATCTGTTTCTCTGCATACTTTGCTAGCCTCTGTACACCCTGTTGTTTAATGCTGAGGACCCCACAGGACTGACCACCACAGAGCAGATATTATGGGTCATTCTCAGCACTGCAGTGACACTGACATGGTGGTGTGTGTGTTAGTGTGTGTTGCACTGGTATGAGTGGGTCAGACACAGCAGCAGTGCAGCTGGAGTTTCTAAACACTGGGTCCACTCACTGTCCACTCTATTAGACAATCCTACTAAGTTGGTCCACCTTGTAGATGTAAAGTCAGAGACAGATCTGAGCAAGCAAACAGGGAGTTCTTGAAGGTGGTGAAGGATAAAAAACGGGTAAGCATAAGAACCTGAGCCACTTTGACAAAAGATAAATTGCGATGGCTAGATGACTGGGTCAGAGCATCCCCAAAACGCAAGTCTTGTGGGGGTTTCTGGAATGCAGTGGTCAATACCTATCAAAAGTGGAGATCCATGAAGGGCACACTGAGTGGCTCAGCTGTCTGAATGTTGGCTCTATTATCAGGAGATCACAGTTTTCATCCCCTGTGATGCCACAGCTGTCCATGCAGGGCCTCCTAAAACGCACAACTGCCCCCCCCCCCCCATCACTCAGTGCAGTGCTACCCAGTGCAGCTCTGCTGGCTGCTCTCCTGCAAGCGTGTTCAGCTGTCCAATCACACTGCGTCGAGGATTCATCCGAACACAGGTACTGTTCATAAAGAGGAGCGTATTAGTATTCATAACGCTCATAGTGACGACATAGCCTAATGAACAGACCCTGTTGTCCCTCATAGAGGTAGACCAGCTTCTCTGAGTGATTTAGGAGATAGGGACTAAGAAGCTGAGGAATTTAATTAAACAGAGATATGCACCACAGATCACACACACATGGTCCCACACTGAGATGGCTGCAGCTATGCACTGTGTGTGTGTGTGTGGGGCTTTGTGTTGTCTCAAGAGCAAACATAGTCTCAGACCAGTTCCCGCTATAATACCATTGCAGTTAAAGTCAGGTTTGTAAGTATTTGGACATCGGCCTAATGTTTGCAGTGTTACCTCTGTGGACCACCTCAGTGGACTTAGAGTGAAGCACTCAAGACGTGATTGAAGTTCAGACCTTCAGTTTTAGTTCCAGAGGTCATCACAAAAGCTAGGTGAATCGACTGTGCTAAATTTACCCTAGTTATGAGTCAATGGGTGTGCGTGTTACCCTGCAATGGACTGCCACCCTGTCCAGGGGGTACTCCTGGCTTGCGTCCATTGATTCCAGGTAGGCTCCAGACTCACCGTGACTTGACTGACTCAATGAAAGCGGTTTAGAGGGGGGATATATGGATGGATTTTAGCTTTAAACACTAGCAGCCCAAATTCTGGCTGCACGTCTGCCCAGTTTTTTGGATGCCTATGGCTCTGTTTGCATTCTGGAGAATGCTGCTGGGTAATGTAGTGCAGAGTCTTGATTAGTGTGGTATAGAATGTGTTGTGGTTATGAGGGATACCAGTGGCTCAAAATTCAATGTCAGGACAACGTTTAATGCCAATGGCAATTTGATGTAGAACAGTGCGGACAGCTGGTGTTGATATTATGTTGGTTTTAAGTTGTAATGTTAAGCGACCAAAATTGACATTTTGACATATCAACATCATATTGATGAGAAATACCAACATTTAGTTAACATCTGCTAAACTTCATTATATTAATGACCACACAGTAAAATATGAACCAAAATTCAACGTCTGTCTAATGTTGGAACTTGTCAAACTAATGTTGGTCGGATATGTGACTTAGATTTCCAATCAAAATTCAACATCTGTACAATGTTGGAGCTTGATGGCAACAAAATGTTGTTTTTTAAGGATATATGACTTACATTTCCAACCAGAATTCAAAGTCGCTATTTTCATTTTCAGCAAAAATTCAGTGTCTGTCCAATGCTAAAGTCTGATGTCTTTCTGATGTCAAAAGATGTCCCGTGCTGTTGTGGAGAGGTCTGCCTTCTGTAGTTCACTAGAGCGTAATGAAGTAATAAAGAGTGGAGTGGAGTGTACTTGGGGACGTCTGTGGTTCTGTCCCAGTTGGGCGGAGACAAGAAGGAGACAAGAGCCTTGAGGTCTGGCACAGGGGGAACAACCTCCCGCTAATGGAAACCGGCTCTCTCTCTCTCACTCACACACACACACACACACACACACACACACACACACACACACACAGATAACGATTGAAATACAGGTACTCTCGTCCACAAACCCAGTACACAATCCTAAACTGGTTCAGACGCTGCAATAAGACACGAGGAACGCTAGCTTCTTATTATCCCCCTTCAAGCCAAGAATGAGGCCATGTTACAGAATGAGCGCACGCGCACACACACACACACACACACACACACACACACACACACACACACACACACACACACACACAGTCTTAAAACTCAGACTATGTCACTCATTACTCCGAACACTGGGCCGTTTAGATCAGAGAGGTGCAGAAATGCAGAAAGCAGACTTGTGGTACACTGTAATGTACTGCCAGTGTGTGTGTGTAACGCAGAAAGCAGATCTGCATTTGAACACACTGCCACCAGCACCGCTCTAAGTAAAACCCTCCATCTCGCTCGGAGCCTGACATCACTTTTCCATACAGAACATTTTGCCCCCACATTACTTGCACATCAGACCCCAAAGCCTGGCCGTCAGCGATCTACTAGAAATCTGACTTACATTTATAGCATTTAGCTGAGGCTCTAATTCAGAGTGTAAAGAAATTAGGACACCCCATTAAAACCTTTGTCTTTAAGATTTTGTTACAGATTGTTGGAGGCTTCTTTACACATGTTGTGGTTTGGCTCTTTGGCTGAACTTGCTAGGACGGCCTGACCTGAGCATGTCGGCAGTTTATTTTGCTGACAGTGACACTGAACAGCTGATTTCTAATTGTGTTGAGATCTTTCCAGCCTCTTATGCATCTACAGGCCTCAGAGAGCAAACCAAACATGGCCCAGGTTTAAATAAGACAGGCTCCTCCAAAATCCTTACTAATGATGTTCTCATCATCTAATTTGCTGCACTGGATCCTAATTTTACATTTTTAATAATAAAACAGTAGTTTTACTGAAATGGACAGGTATATGACACGGAGAATAGGGTGAACGTTTTTATATTAGCCAACCCCTCAAACAACCCCCCCACACACTCCCCCCACCCAAAAACCCTTCTAAAGCTGCCTTTAGGTTACAACAGACACTCTCATCAGTTGCCTCCTCCAAATCGCTCTGAAAATGGGTGAATCTTCAAACCAAACATCCTGATGGTAATGAGGAGTCCATGTCTGTTAAGCGTGTGCTGTTTGTATACTGCAGCTGCGTTCCTGAGCCTCATAGAAGGCTGTTTCAAAGTGAAGGACCCTTCATACACAGCCTAGAAATGCAGCCTGAGTCTGGAGTGATTTAGAGGATACAACTGATGCTTCCCAGCCCTCAGTTACCCACACTTCTCTGTGCACATACAATGCTTAATAAAAAAAAAACACTATTGCAGAAAGTGGGACCTTTTTGGTGACTGTTCCGTTTGTGTGACTAATAGGCTGCTAAGAGGAGTTTTTAATAGGACAGTCCTACTGAGGACGCTGGCTGTAGCCTAGACTTTGGCACGTAGCACATATATTACAGTGCACTGAACATTCAAAAAGACAGAATGCACTAAATAGATGCACAGAATAGGGCACGGTTTCATATTTTATAGAGGTTATAGCTTCTACAAATCTTAACCTTAAACTGGTTTGTGAAGGTTTACAGTTAACAGTCACAATATGTCATGGTTCTTCACACTCATAATTAATAATCCATATAAATTTTTCAAACTCAGTTCTGTGGCATCACTCCACAGAACCCTTGGTAGCATGTTAATGCTTCAATGATACAATGGTACAACTGCTAGTTTGCTTCTTTGTTGGGTTGCGGGTAACTCAGAGGACCTGGGGTTGTGGGTTTGGTGTGTTTCCCCCCCCCCCAATGTCTGTGTGTGTGTCCTCCCACAAACATATGGTAATTGAATCGGTCAGCCTAAAATTACCCCAAGTGCACCCCAGGTGACTGGTTAGTGACTGGTGCCCTGTCCAGGGGTATTGCTGCCTTGCACCCAATGATTACAGGTAGGCTCCAGCCCCTAATGGCTAATACTGGTCCTTACCCATCTTACTCCTGTATGTTTCACCCCTGCAAGAACATCTGCCAAAGGATCTGCGTTTAAACGTGCAGCAGCAGACCCATTCTCTGCACTACAACACCACCTGCTGGTAAACAATCAAAGCAGCAGCAAGTGAGTCATGGACATCCCTCTTAACAAATGCATTAGGCTACCTTAAGGTGCACAAATTGCTGACATGGATGTGCACACAGTATTGCCAATAGAATAGGACTATCTGAAGCAGATGCACCTTTTGACACCACGCCTAATAACAGTTGGGGTGGGAATGAGGTGAAGTGATGATCACCCAACATCCTGACCTCACTAACGCTCTTGTCATTATAGGCAATCAAATCCTCACAGCAATACCCCTGCAAAATCTAGTAGAAAGCCTTCTTCCCTGGACAGTAGAGGCAGTTACTTCAGCAAAAGCAGGATCAACTCTTAATACCCTTGATTTCAGTAGATTCAGTGAACATAAGGCTTGTGGCACAATACTTTTGATATTCCTGACGCCTTGACAAAAGTAACAATTCTGATTTCAATGATATTTTATTCAAAAATAAAACAAAAACAAACAAACAAAAAAAAAAAAAAAAAAAAAAAAAAAAAAAAAAAAAAAAAAATCACATCAGACTCCTGTTTGTTTTTTTGTGTACTTGTTTGTATTACTGAGGCTGTGCGCTTGGGAATAAGAGGGCTACAGAGTTCAGGTTCTACCAGGAGGAATACGAACCACTTGGAACCACTGACAGCTTTGGCTTAGTTATGAAAAAAACCCCATAAAGCCCCACTCATTTCTAACCTGTCGGTGTGAAATGTCAGGTCAACCTCAAGCACACATACAATTGTGGTCCATCCTGTGTCTTCACCAGAGTAACAGTGATGGTGGAGGGAGGGAGGAAGGGGTCCATGTCAAGGTGTGTGGGTTTGGTTTCCAAGTAAACTGAAAGCAGCCCTTTAAATAGTGGCATAGTTTTCTTTCTAGAAGGTTTTTTGCTGTTTGTATGCAATTCTATCTAATTTGACAAGAAGAAAATAAAAACTGTGAAACAATCATTTTTATGGTGAAGGTACAAACGTTTTCGTAAAGAGACGCAATGCTATTTTAGCTAACAAGCATACATACTGTATATACAAGACTCAAACTCAGCATCTTTAAACTTTGGTGCTGGTTTTCCACATACAGATGAAACTGCCAGTTGAAGTTCTCCATTGAAAATCACTAGCCGATCGGGACTTGGCTTAACTTGCGTGAGCAAATCTGGCTTTCTCTGAAAAAAGTCCTGGAATACTGAAGTGAGGGGATCTGCAGCCTTGCAATGCAAGTTGGCACGGAGATTTTATGTCTGCTGTTTTGCATAAACCTCATTTCATCTCATACATATTCAAATATCCTTTCGGAAGCAGTCCACAATTTCTACATTTGGAGTGCTGGACTATAAATAAATCAGAGCTGCATAAATTAAACACTTCACGATTAAAAATTTCTGATTAAGGCAGTTGAACGAATCGCGTTTGAGACCATTTCCCTCACTGTGGCGTTTCTGCTGGAGGGGTTGATGGCCTCTTGATATTATTGCTGCTAGTAGTGAAGTTTCATCATTCCATTAAAAAGCAGAGCTGGCATCCTCGTCATGGCACTGTGGGTACCAAGCTGATGTGTAGAGTGGATCTGAATAGTTGCTGCTCCACTGTCCCAGCATGCAAGTGGTGCGATCCACTGCGTTATCGATGTCTGAGGTCAAAAGTCACGTCTCGGAGGTGGCAGGAGTCCACAGGAAATTGCCACTGTCCTCTGTCAAAACTGGCCCTTACTCCTAAATAAAAGAGACAGACAGTCAGCGTAGCCAGGCAAATACAGTGAAACAACCCAATGTAGTCCGCACACACGGCTTGAATACCAGCTACAGAGCATGCTGGACAAAACTAAAGGTTGCTTATTCGTGAACCATTTACTTCGGTACGAAAGCAAGAACGATTAAAGGAATACTCCCGTTTTCATACTAGGTTTATACTGTGTAACAGAAAATACAGTGACATACGGGCTGAACAGAGCAGCACTACTGAAAATCACGGGGGCAGCGTAGCCAATAGCATATGGCATACGGACATGACAAAAAAAATAAAAATAATAACCTTATGGTGGCATAAGGGGTAGTGCTAGCTTAGTGGTTAGAGCACCAGACAATTAATGACAAGGTTGTGGGTTTCATACCTGGGTTCAGGGACAAGCAAGTCTCTTAACCCACTCTACTCCCCAAGATGCCATTGCGTTAGCACTCTGAAGCAACACCATAAACAATGCTTGTGTTGCTGTAAACAGTTTATTTTTTTTTTTTTTTTTAAAAGAGATCTAGTTACACATATGCAACAATTATTTATTTATACCGATTTACAGCTTAAATGACACTAGAATCATGAAAAGAATTTAACACAGACAATAATTAATGGGAGTATTCCTTTAAGTGCTTCAAGACCAATGCCACAATGTACAAACATACATGGATCCTTCAGAGTCAGGACTCAGATTAGCAGTCAAAGACTTAAGAATGCACATACAGACACGTGTCTCTGCACACACAAAACACCACATCGGCACATATTTACATAGACACAACAAGATTTAGGTTTGGCAGAAGATCTGGAAGGCCTATTATTTTCAGATCGTAGATAGAAGTCATGTTGCCCTCATCCGTGCAGTGTGAGAGGGATGCAGAGGTTTCATTCCAAAGCCAAGAGATGAATATGTTAGTGTGAGTCCAAAAATAACACACAAACACAACAGTTTTCCACTGGGATACAGGAAAGATGCAGCAGGATGAGCAGAACGTAAAGAGAAGACATAAATACTGCCAGAAAATAAAAGCTTCTTTGTGAATACCATGCATTCAGAATCCTTCAGAATCCAAAAGATAGACTTGTGCATGCATACTG